>NW_006922431.1:280797-283372 GCF_000298275.1 Orycteropus afer afer
GTTGTTGAAAGGAAAGGCATAGATGAAGATGCAGGGCCCATAGAAGAGGGTCACTACAGTGACATGGGCAGTGAGGGTGGCCCGGGCTTTGGCCATGCCCAATGAAGATCGACGTTGCACGGTGACCACGATGACTGTGTAAGAGATGAGCAAGAGCACAAAGGAGCTCATAGCCATTAGATCACTGTCTGAAAGCATCAGTATCTCAAGGACATAGGTATCAGTGCAGGCCAGTTTAATAACCAAGGGAAGGTCACAGAAAAAGTTATCTACATTATTTGGACCACAGAACGGCAGGCTTACTACGAAGACCAACTGGCTTACTGAGTGCAGAATCCCAATGAGCCATGAGCCCACCACAAGGCCTGTGCACTTACGTATACTCATGATGGCTACATAATGCAAAGGTTGACATATGGCTACATACCGATCATATGCCATGGCCACTAGGAGCATCATTTCAGCACCACCAAAAGCATGCTGAAAGAATATCTGGCACATGCAGCCCTCAAAGGAGATGATCTTATGCTCCGTGAGGAAGTCGGCTATCATTTTGGGAGTGGCAAAACTGGATAGACACACATCAATGAAGGAGAGGTTGCTGAGCAGGAAGTACATGGGAGTGTGGAGGGCAGATTCGGAAAGGACTGTGAGCACAATGAGAAGGTTTCCCAACACAGTGGATGAATAGAAAAGTGTGAAAAATGCAAAATAGAATTTTTGTAGTTCTTGAGGACCTGAAAGACTGTGCAACACAAATTCAGTAACTCTTGAATTATTTCCTTGGTCCATGATTTCAAGTTTCTGAAATCAGATCAAAAATGTCCTGTAAAGTAAAATGGAAATAACGTCATAGGACTGTGGGAATTAAGCAAACAAAGCAAAGCCTGGCATCAAATCTCACTCTACACACTTACATGCTTTATATCTTCATCTCTTTGCTGTCTTTTGCCATTGAGTGTGTTCTAATTCAATGGACTTTATAAGATGGAGTTGAATTGTCCCATTGGGTTTCCTAGACCATAATCTTTACAGAAGCAGATTGCCAGGTGTCTCCTCCTGTGGAGCCACTGGTTAGCTCAAAACACTGACTTTTCAGTAAACAGCAAAGTACATAATCATTGCTGTGCCAGGGCTCATTTGGATCCTCATACCATGCAAATGCATTTTGCCTGTAATCTTATCTTTTGAAGTGACTCTGGTGGTGTAGTGTCTAAGGCTTTTGACTGATAACTAGAAGGCTGGACGTTCAGACCCACTAGCCATTCCTCTGAAAGAAGACTGTGCAATCTACTTCCGTAGAGATACTGCCTTAGAAACCCAAGGAGGGGTGGCTGTGAGACAGAATCGACTCAATGGCAGCGAGTTTGGTTTGATTTTGGTTTTGTATACTTAACTCTTATCTCTGCACTCCAGAATGGCAAGTATATTCTTAAAGGTTTTAAGCCTCACCTCCACAACTTTTACAATTCCTAATCATTAGGACAATGAAACTCTGGAGTCAAACTAATATCAAGGTTTTAAATTCTACCTCTTATAATTCCTAATAATGTGACCTTGGGCAAGTTCATTAATCTCTCTGTCTCAGTTTTTTGCATCTGTAAATTGGGGAAACAAGTATATATGCCTCTTAGGATTATTGTAAGAATTAAGAGTTATAAAACGAGAAAAGTTTATAACAATGAGTGGCCTATAGCACATATTCAATAGATATTAGGCACTATGCCTTTTGCTAACTGTGACAAAAATATTTTCTGTTTGCAAATTAATGTCATAGACATAGTTCCTACTTAAAAGATCAAGATATTCCATCCTCTTTAGTGGCATCTATTTACATTGAAGTATGCTAATATTTCAGTTAATATCATAATAAATATCATATTTTTATCTCTTTATTATACAGATAGGAGCTCTGCTAGCATAGTGCCTAAGGCACCTGGCTGCTAACCAGAAAGGTGGTGGTTCAAATCCACCAGCCCGTCCTCAGAAAGCTGGTTGAGCAATCTACTTCTGTAGTGATACAGCCTCAGAAACCCAAGTAGGGGTCTCTATGAGTCGGATACTACTCTAGGGCAGTGAGTTTGTTTTGGTATTATACAGCTATTAAGGTAGACTATTTATCAAATCTTTATTTCACTTCTCCACCCACTGACTCTGAATTTGAGTGAATTGAATATGTGATCTGCAGTATGAAGTAAAAAAAAAAAAAAGTGTAATGTACTTTTTTCTATATAATTTCCATAAACTCATTTGTATATTTCTTAAGGAAAGGAATCATATTTAGTCCTTTTTTTTCCTTTTCCAGAATACATTGCTCACAAATTATATTCAATAATATTTGTAGATCTAAACATACTCTCTCTATATATATGTCTAGGAGCTCTGGTAGCATAGTGCCTAAGGCACTTGACTGATAACCAGAAGGCTGGCGGTTCAAAGCCACCAGCCACTCCTCGGAAGGAAGGTTGGGCAATCCTACTATCCGTAGTGATACTGCCTCGGAAACCCAAGGAGGGGTCGCTATGAGTCGGGGCCGACTCGACGGCAAATAACAACAACAACAACATATATGTGT
>NW_006922431.1:283472-284614 GCF_000298275.1 Orycteropus afer afer
TGGCGGTTCAAATCCACCAGCCACTCCTCGGAAGGAAGATGGGGCAATCTACTTCCATAGTGATACTGCCTCGGAAACCCAAGGAGGTGTCGCTATGAGTCGGGTCCGACTCGACGGCACATAACAACAACAACAAATACTTAACTCTTATCTCTGCACTCCAGAATGACAAGTATACTCTTAAACTGAAGTTTTTAAGCCTCACCTCCACCACTTTTACAATTCCTAATAATTACGACAATGAAACTCTGGAATCAAACTAATATCAAGTTTTTAAATTCTACCTCCTACAATTCCTAACGACGTGACCTTGGGCAAATTCATTAATTTCTCTGTCTCAGTTTTTTGCATCTGTAAATTGGGGAAACAAGTATATATGCCACTTCTGGATTATTGTAAGAATTAAGAGTTATAAAACGAGAAAAGTTTATAACAATGAGTGGCCTATAGCACATGTTCAATAGATATTAGGCACTATGCCTTTTTCCTAACTGTGACAAAAATACTTTCTGTTTGCAAATTAATGTCATAGACATAGTTTCTACTTAAAAGATCAAGATATTTCATCCTCTTTAGTGGCATCTATTTACACTGAAGTATGCTAATATTTCAGTTAATATCATAATAAATATCATATTTTTATCTTTTTAGTATACAGATAGGAGCTCTGCTAGCATAATGCCTAAGGCACCTGGCTGCTAACCAGAAGGGTGGCAGTTCAAACCCACCAGCCAGTCCTCAGAAGGCAGGTTGAGCAATCTACTTCTGTAGTAATACCGCCTCAGAAACCCAAGCAGGGGTCTCTATGAGTCCGATACAACTCTAGAGCAGTGAGTTTTGTTTGGTATTAGACAGCTATTAATGTAGACTATTTATCAAATCTTTATGGCACTTCTCCACCCACTGACTCTGAATTTGAGTGAATTGAATACGTGATCTGCAGTATGAAGTAAAAAAAAAAAGTATAATGAAATTTTTTCTCTAAAATTTCCATAAACTCATTTTATATTTCTTAAGGAAAGGAATCATATTTAGCCCTTTTTTTTTTCCTTTCCAGAATACATTGCTCACAAATTATACTCAATAATATTTGTAGATCTAAATATACTCTCTTTATATATATATATATATATATATATATA
>NW_006922431.1:284881-296551 GCF_000298275.1 Orycteropus afer afer
TTTTTTTGTTCACAAATTAAAAACAAATCTGTTTTGGTAAATTTTCAAGTTTTAACTGTATGAAAATTGAATTACTAAAATTATTATGAAGAAATGAAATGATGCAAGCAGTTTAACATAAAGTTTTATAAAACTTTGTTTTATTATTTATTTTGTTGCTATCTGTTTTAAAATAAAGAAGCTGAAACAATAAGCTCTCAAGTGATGATTGAATTTTCTTTTAACTTTTCAAATTGGAATTTGAGTGAAGTTTACAGAGCAAATCAGTTTTCCATTCAACAATTCATACACATTTTGTTTCATTGATCACAGACCCCACAATTTACAGAACTCATTCAACTTCTTCCCTGTGTTTCCCACTTCCATTCTTCCTTCATTTTTTCCTAACCCTTCTTGCCATCTGAAATTTGTCTCTGGGCTGTTGTTTTAATCTCCACCTCCTTAGTGTTATTATTCACCTTATAAACTTGTCTACTGTTTGGCTGAAAATGGAGCCATGAGGGTGAGATCCATTCCAGGCCTGAAGAGTGACGAAGGGTCATAATCTCAGGGTCTCCACCTGTTTCTATTCTACTAGTAAGCCTGATCTTTTTTTTTTTTTGCTGATTTTAGTTATGTTCTACATTTTTCTCCCACTCCATCTCAGACCTTCTAATGTAATCCCTTTCAGAGCAGTCAGTAGTGGTAACCTGTCTCTAGGGCCGGCTATAAGCATGACTGTTTTCACAACCTGAGCAGGTGTAGGAAGGAGAAGGTACTATACCCATCAATATGTATAGTTTTTACAGAAGATATTTCTACATGCATATTTATATATGCCACCTATGTATCCATAAGTATAGTGGAGCATACTGGGGGTAAAGTTTTGAAAACTTCTTAACTGTAACCAAACAATGTTAAGGAATGAGGTGCTGGGTTTGTAATTCAAGAGCACAGTGTTAGGGAACACTGAGGCCATTTGGCACAAGATAGTTCACAAAGAAAATGTTTTACAACCTACTTCAGTGAATAGTAACTGAAATTTTAAAAGATTGTCCAACAACCATCTAAGGTGCAAAAATTGGTTTCTCCCAGTCCAGAGAGAAGAAAACTTGAGAAAATCAAAGATGTATGGAAGCAATTAATAACGTGGATGAACTTGGAAGACATTTATGCAAAGTGAAATTAGTCAGTCATGGAAGGACAGATATTGTATTAGTCCATTATTGTAAAAAGTCAAAGAAAGGTTTATATATGGAAGGAAATTTTCTTTGTTGGTTATGAGGGGTGGGAGGGGAGGGGTGGGAAGGGAACACTGCTAGATAGGTAGAGACAAGTACTGATTTAGGTGAAGGGCAGGGCAATGTACCAAATGTGAGTGATCAACATGGTGGCATTGAGGAAGTAAGACATAGAGAGGTACATGGGAAGTACAGACAACATAGATGAACCCTTCTGCACATACAGTACTGTGTTGTCAGTGGTAGCAAACATTGATATATGGGTAGATAGATGGCTGGACAAGCTGAACTATTAGATATATGTGTCTATGCAGGAGGGAGTGTACCCATGACCATGTATAGGGTGGCAGACAATGTTCCTACAAGTGTATTTGTATGTTCTATCAACATTCCCAGGTGTATAGTAGAGCTGACAAGGGTCAAGGTTGTAGTCACTTCTTGGCCACAGCCAGCTACCCAGAGAAAGAGCAAAGAGTTGGACCTGTGGGCTCAGGACCAGGATTGAGAGGGACATCAAGCTCAATTGGCATAACACATTACACAAAAACATTGTTGCATATCCAAATTTGGTGACTAGTGACTGCAATCTTAAAAGCTAGCAAGCAGCCATCTAGGTGCAATGATGTGTCTCTCCTTGTCCAGAGCAAAGAAGAATGAAGAAAACCAAGACTCATGGAAACAATTAGTCCAAGGGACTAGTAGACCATGTGATCCTCAGCCAATGTGACTATGAGACCGGAACTAGATGGTGCCTAGCTACCACTGTCAACCACTCAGAGGGGTATCTATGTAGAAGATACTGGATAGAGTGGGAGAACAATGTGGAACAAAACTCATAATCACAAAAGAAAAGGAAGCAGGTTTGCTGGTCTGATAGAGTCTGGTGGGACCTCTGATTCTATGGCTCCAGGTACTCTTCAGGTTTGGAATTGAACCCATTCCTATGCTTCCAGAAACAAAAGACAGGCATATGAGCTGAACACTACATTAGGTAGATACATTCCCTGGAGAGATCAATCATCAAGAATAGAAGGGCTGTGTATACACAAGGAGAGAGTTCAGGGGGCAGGAGTGCATGAGAGGGAATTACACAGGGAGGTAGTATGTGGGAAGAGAGCTGTTGTATTGTGGGAAACTGCAGTCAAAAACTTTCACCCAAATCAGAATAAAAGTTAAAAAAAAAAAAAAAAAAACATATGGAAGCAATTAGTCCAAAGGAATAATAGACCACAGGAACCTCACCCTCCATGCCCCTGAGATCATGTGATAGGGTTTGATTCTAAGTTGTGTGATGGAAGTAACCAAGCTTTTTCTTTCTCACTATAGTTAAGCTTGTGCTTCACAAATTGTCTGCTTATAAAAGCTCAAAAACTAGTTTCTGAATTAATGAATAGATTCATTAATAATAGTATGAATGAATAAGCTTTCCAAGGAAAAAGAAAAATATTCACAAGAGGCAAGCAAAAAGGCATGTGCAAAAGAGAAGATGGGCAATCAAATATCTTGATAAAGGTAAAAGAATTAAATTGAGCTTTCATGTATAGGCTCTTTCTGGGTACTGAATCATGCATGCATGAATGAATACAATGCAGTTTTAGTAGGCAGAAAAATGATTGATGAAATTTAAATTGTTATATTATTATTCTGTTCTTCTTTATGCAAACCCATTGCCCTTGAGTAAATTCTGACTCATAATGATCCTATAGGACAGACTAGAATGGCCCCACAGAATTTCCAAGGCTGTAATCCTTACAGAAACAGATTGCCACATCTTTCTCCCATGCAGCGGCTGTTGGCTTCCAACCACTGACCTTTCTGTTAGCAACTAAGTTCTGAACAACTCTGCCACCAGAGCTCCTTCCTTGTTTACAGACAAAAGAAGCCAATCCACATAGTAAGAGAATTATAAGTGATTACTAGGAATTTTTTAAGCATTAACGTGAAATTTTTTTAAAAAGTCATCTTACCTTCTGTTTATTCTCTTGAAGTCATGAGTATGATAAAGCATAACTGATGAAACAAAAGGAACAATGAAAAGGAAGGAAGGAGGGAGGGAGGGGAGAGGGAGGAAAGAAGGAAGAAAGGAAGGATGGGAGAAAGGAAGGAATGAATTCTGAAGGGCATCTTCAGATTGATCAGGCTGATTATATTTCTGCTTCATAATTACACTAGTTTACCGAGCACTGGTAAAATCCTCCAAGAACTACGATAAAATCTTCCATTTGATTCATTTTTCTTAACATTTATCATCATATACTCCCTATTTTATAGCTGAGAAATAATGTAAAAGTAGAAATAGATATAGAACATCAAAAAGGATGCAGAAGAGTATGAAGGGATTGACACTGGGAGGAGGTAACTATGGGGAGGAAGTGGGAGGGGAGCTGCTGCATTGTAAATTTTGGTCAATGACATGAGACAAAGTATATGTGAACTGCTGTATGAAAAGTGAATTTACTCTGTAAATCTTCACCCAAATCCTAAAAAAAAAAAAAAATTAAAAAAAAAAAAAAGCAATGTCACTTAGCTGTTTACTTATGAATCCATTTTAAATGGATCGGTTGAATACAAAAAAAAAATCTCTATTGCATGACATGAATTTGGGTGCTATTTCATAAATAGTAAGAAACAATAGAATATTTCAATATTCAATTCAGACAGAATTTCTGGATCACTCAACACTATGAGTCTTAAGGTAGACACACATGCTAAACTTGGAACTAAAATGAAATCTTAATCCAAATCTCTATCATAGACTAATTTTGAGGGATTCCATACACTCTACATCTTTTTAACCTAAAAAGAATCTTATGGAAAATCATATGGGTATGTATGGCTGACCCAGAATCATTATGCAAGTAAATGAAATAAAAAATAAATAAGCTATCCAAGGAAAAAGAAAAATATTCACAAGAGGCAAGCAAAAAGGCATGTGCAAAAGAGAAGATGGGCAATCAACTATCTTGATAAAGGTAAAAGAATTAAATTGAGTTTTTATGTTTTGGCTCTTTCTGGGTACTGAATCATGACTACTTCATTTCCTGACTAGTTGAGGCATTAATTACATAGCCAGTGCACATGTAACATGGAACTTTGAAAGTATGATACCCGACCTAATCTTTGTAATTAATTATAAGGATGATACAATGGATCATAAATGTTGGTAAACTATCAATCAAGAACTTTTTTTTTATTAGAATGACCAAAAAGATCATTACAATAACTGAAAAAAAACTAAGTAGGATCTTTCTTTTTTTCATTCCCTACTTTTCCACTTTGACAAATTATATATATACACATATATGTGTAAGTGTATATAAATACACACAGAGATATATATAGATATACAGAAATAGATATTGATACATACTGAGTGTATATCTCTATATGCATATATACAAAAAATATACTTCTAGATAATACATATCAACATATATATAAGCTATATATAAGCTATACAAAATTCATGTATATGTATGTTGTTGTTACGTGCCATCAAGTTGGACCCGACTCATAGTGACCCCTCCTTGGGTTTCTGAGGCAGTATCACTACAGAAGTAAATTGCCCCATCTTCCTTCCCAGGAGTGACTGGTGGGTTTGAGCCGCCAGCCTTCTGGTTAGTAGTCAAGTGCCTTAGCCACTACATATGTGCATATATATAAATCTAGAATGCACACAGTAACACTTCAAGTATAGTTTCATACTTACAGAATATCAGTAAAGTTAAATAATTCACCTCATGATATGACAAAAATTTTGAAGTTACAATTTTCATTATATAAGTTGTATTCTATGCATTCAAAAATATTATATTTGCCTATGTGCATAAAGAATATGTAGCAACTAAAGAAATATATGCACATAAATTGTAAAGAAGTACTTCAAGCTGATACACTGGCATTCTCAGTAGAATTGCATTTTGTGCAATCTACCTGGAGAACAAACTCAGATTTCACAGTGACTAAGTCTGCAGAAGAGGAAGATGCACTTTTGCAGCATGAGGTTAGCGACATAAACAGAATTAGCTCATCTCAGGACATTAAGATGGGAGGAGGTCAAACATGGTGAGATAATTCAACCTCATTGACAGAATACTAAAAGACAAAGAAATCTACATTAAAATAGTTTGTCTACAGAGAGCTAGTTGAAATGACAGAAGTACTAAAACTTACAGAAGTCACTGCTGGGTTGCCCTCTAGGCTTAGAAAGGGAGTTAGAATTCATTCACTCTTTGTATTTCAAAGTCCCACTGGAAGAACCTGAGCCAACATGACATTAGAAATGTGCTTGCATTTTGCGTCACTTGTGCGTTATACACTTTATTTAAAGGGAAGTGGAGATGAAAATGTATTTGTCGTGGAAGGATGATTTTGTCCCAGTGGGACCATTGTTACCAAGTTCTTTTCTATCATAGACTAGCAAGTTTTATTTCTACCTAGGGATTCACACATCTAAGAATCAGCTCCCAACCTATCTTTAGCCTCTTATAACGTGTGTGACATTAATTTCTTATGAATATTTATCTACAGACAAGATTTCTGAGCTTTTTTAGGGGGGCATGATTAGATTCTCATATAGCTGCTTTTATTTTTTTCTGCAGACTATGTGAAATAAATATTGTTGTAAGTCACAATTGTATTTGCTGTAATAATGCACTTCCAATTGCCATCAAGTTGAGTCTATCTCATGGCAAATCTGTGTGTTAGAGTAGAGCTACACTTCACAGGGTTTTCAATGGCTAATACTTTGAAAGTGGATTGCAGCCCTTTCTTCTGAAGCACCAGTGGGTGAATTTGAATCACCAACCTATTAGTCAGCACCCGAGCACGTGAAGCATTTGCATCACTCATGGACAGCTGCTGTAATAATGTGTTCTACCGCCATCAAGTCGATTCTGACTCACAGTGACCCCCACAGGGTTTTTAAGACTATATATTTGTACAGAAATAGAGTGCCTCATGTTCCTTCCATGAGGCAGTTGGTGTGTTCGAACCAGTGAACTCCTGGTTAATAGCTAAATGCCTTACTACTGCATGACTAACTCATTGCTATAATAATAGATAGAGTTAAGTAATGAAATATAGGAAACCTACAAAACAATTGGGCAAACTAAGAGATATAAACATATCTTATTTTTCTGTATTCCTCAATTAAATTTAATTCAGAAATTTATAAAAATTGAGTATTTGCTACATCCAAAACCACAGAACAACAATTAAAAAATGAGTAAGACAAAGTGCCTATCACCAAGTTGTTTGAGATTTAAAAGGGGCAATTAAAGAAAAGAAACAGTGAATAATAATCTAAAGAGATGAACATATCTATTAAAAGAGATGGGTAAAGGAAATTACATAGATATTCAACAATGGGAGAGAGTATGTTTTGCTAGAAAGGAAGAAGTACGAGGAAGGAGGACAGAGAAGGGGAAAAATACAAAGGGTAAAGAAAAAGACTAAAACATTGTTTTTATGAAGGGCCTTAACTGACACATAAGGTTCTGAAAGGCAGAGATAAAGGAAGGAAAATTACACAGTGTATGACACCAAAATAAACTAACATGTGAGTGAATAAAGTTGAAGTGACCCAAAAACCACTTTTGTAGCTTGGGAAGAGCACAGTGTCCATCAGAGTTTTATTTGGCCATATTGTGGAGGATCTTAAATATAGGCTTTAGGATTTTATGCTTAATCTCCTGGAAAATAGAATGCAATCTATTTTTGAAGGAGATTATGCTTTAAGAACATGTAGAATATGTGTCTGGCAGTGTTTATGGAATTGACGAGAGGGGAAAAAGCTAACAGTGTGTGGCTACAGTTGAAGGCTGTTGCAGAAGTTCCATGTACATACGAACCGAAGTCATGAGATGGGGTTTCAATAAAAATGGGATTAAGCTAATAAGCATGTCACGGATAGCATGTTTATTATTACCTGCTGTCTAGTGCTCCCCTGGGGAGCTCTAGTAGCGTAGTGCCTAAGGCACTGGACTGCTAACCAGAAAGCTGGTGGTTCAAACCCACCAGCCACTACTCAGAAGGAAGGTTGGGCAATCTACTTCCATAGTGATACTAACTCGGAAACCCAAGGAGGGGTTACTATGAGGCGGGTCCGACTCGATGGCACAAGACAACAATGACAATAGTGTTCCCTTGATTCGTGGTAACGCCATGTGTATTAGGATTAGACCATTGTGATCTATAGGGTTTTCATTGGCTATGTTTTGGAAGTAGATCACCAGGCCTTTCTTCTTAGTCCATTCTAGTCTAGAATTTCCGCTGAGACCTATTCAATTTTATAAGAACATGCAAACCTCCGCTGACATGGCCGGTAGTTGTATATGGCCAGAATCAAACTGGGTTTCCTCATAGAAAGGAAGAATTCTGCCACTGAACTACCACTGCCCTCCAGAGGCAGGACAGTCAGTCTTAACTGATTGCAAATGAAGGCCAAAAGGAAGGATGGAAAATCAAAATACTAAAAACCTGGAAAGAAAGAGATAGATATTCTAGTACAAGGCATTTCAAACAGTTCTTCGATTTGCTTTAGCTACTCTCCATTCAGGAGCAAATTTCAGAGTCTCTTCCGGCATCCATTTTGGTCATTTCTTCCTTTCCTGTCTTTTTAATGACCTTTTGCTTTCTTTCTGTATTCTTTTCTTGATGTCATCCCACAATTTGTCTTGTCTTTTTTTTATTGATATTAAATGCATCAAATCAATTCTTCAGATGAGTTCTAATTTCAGGTGGGATATAATCAAGATCATACTTTGGCTCTTGCGGACTTGTTCTAATTTTCTTCAGCTTCAATTTGAGCTTGCATATGAGCATTTGATAATCTGTCACAGAGTGAGGTCCTATTCTAGTTTTGACTGGTGATATTGAGCTTCTCCATCACCTCTTTCCACAGATATAGCCAATTTGATTCTTTCCTGCATCTGGTGAAGTCCACATGTACAGTTGTTATTTATGTTGTTGATAAAAGATATTTGCAATGATAAGTTACTAGTCTTGCAAAATTCTATCATGGATAATCTCTGGTGCTATTTTTATCACCAAGACCATATTTTTCAGCTACTAGTGCTTCTTTTTTTCAGCTTTCACATTCCAACCACCAGTGTTTATCAATATATCTTGACTGCATGTTTGATCAATTTCAGACTGCAGAAGTTGGTAAAAATGTTCAATTTCTTCATTTTTGGCTTTAGTGGTTAATTAGTAAATTTGAATAATAGTAGCATCAACTGGGCTTCCTTGTAGACATATGGATATTATCCTATCCCTGACAGAAATAAAGTGATGACAAAAAAGTCACTTATGATTGCATTAAAAATTAGGTTCTAAAAGACTTAACAAAAAGATAAAGTTCAAATTAGGATATAACATTAAGTGGAAGTGAGTCAGAATACAAGAGTATGTGATCCTAATGATTAATAAGATTTAAATTAAATGGGGACAGGATTATGGTTGTGAGAGACATCAAGCTCAATTGCTACAACATAATACACAAAACCATTGCTCTACATACTGCTTTGGCAAGTAGTAACTAGGGTCTTAAAATTTGTGAATGACCATCAAAGATGCAACAATTGGCATCCTTGTCTGGAGCAAAAAAAATGAAGAAAATCAAAGATACATGGAAACAATTAGTCCAAGCTACTAGTTGTTGTTGTTGATGATGTTATGTGATGTAGAGTTGGCTCTGACTCATAACGACCCCTCCTTGAGTTTCTGAGGCAGTATCACTACGGAAGTAGATTGTCCAACCTTCCTTCCAAGGAGTGGCTGGTGGGTTTGAACCACTAGACTTCTGGTTAGCAATCAAGTGCCTTAGGCACTCTGAGGCCAGTAGAACTAGATGGTGCCCTACTACCAGTGCCAACCACCTGGAAAGGAATTCAAATTGGAGATCTGGATCGAATGGGAGAAAAACGTGGAGCAAAATTTAAAAACATAAAATCAATCAAGATTAAGATTATTGGTTGGATAGAGACTGGTGAAACCCCAAGACTATATCCTCTAGTCACCGTTCAGGCCTGGAATTCAACTCTCTCCCATGGCTTAACTCTTAACCAAACAATAGACAGGACTATGAGGTGAACAGCAGCTGTCAAGAATCAGATATCATACTGTACTAGGCAAATGTACTGCAAAAGAGCAAGTTTTGATCCTTATATGCTCCTTCAATGACTGTGCCAATATCTCCACTGAGGCCAGTCCCACTTGTGCCTTTTTCTCTAATGAATATTACTTTATCACTGTCATGCACCTTCACTTTATATAGCAAAAACCCTCCACAGTTCTCATGGCAACTCCTAGAAAAGCCAACTATAAGTGTTGATAACTGCCATTGCAAGAATATTGTTGTGTCTAATTCCTAATATCTTAAATGTCACTGCCTTCTCATGGTTTATAAGGCAGAAGAAAATAAATATCCATACTTCAGTTTCTAATATTTGCTGAAGATCATATTGATTTTCATAGGTTTGTGAATCTCAAAGAACACGGTGTTTTTGCCAACCTTGCAACTTGCTACACCTGAGACCATCATTGCAGCCATCGTGTCAATCCATCTCATTGAAGACCTTCCCCTTCTTTGTCGACCCTCCACTTTAGCAAACATGATATCTATCTCCAGGGAATGGTTCCTTCTGACAATATGACCAAATTAGGTCAGATGAAGTCTGGTCATTCTCGCCTCCAAGGAGCATTCCGCCTGTACTTCTTCCAGGACAGATTTATTAGTTCTGTGGCAGTCCATGGTACTGTCACTATGAATCAGATCCGACTTCATGGCAGTGAGTTTGGTTTTGGTTCGGAAGCTGCAAAAGGTCTCATCTCTGGAGTTCAATAAGGTTTCATTGCTTCATCCTCTCTGATAAATTTATAGAAAAATATAATTTTATTTTTCCAATTTTCTCTTGTTAATAATAAATGAGCAACACTCTTCTAAAAGCTAATAAGAATCAATGGTCTTTCTCTGTGAGGATAAGCATCTTTTCTTAAGATTATTATACTCTTTCTTATTTTTCTGAGAATTGCCTATTATTTCTTACTGTCCACACTTTCTTTGAGAATGTATCTATTTGATATTCATTTATTAAAGAATATCTATTTATTAATGGGAATAACCTCTTATGATTTGTATAAACTTTCTTACTTAAAGCTTTTTAAAAAAAAATTATGCACAGATGCTCTCTCTACAGTTCTAAGGCATACAAGACATGCAATTAAATATATCCATGGAAATCTCATAGTTGTGCATTAACTACACATATAGGGGTGGCAGATTTTCAGCATTCTTGTCTTTCTCTATGCATACTTTCTGTTTATACATTTTTTTATATTCCAATATAACTTTATTTTTCTTTTGATTTTCTAGTCTTTATGTCTGGCTTTTTCCATGTCCCAGATTTTAAAATCATTCTCATATATTTTTGCATTGTTTTGTTTTGTTTCCCAAAGAATCTATGAACACATGTCATAGATAAACATAAATGGATTTTCTAAGACTTTGCACCTGAGGTTCCAGATTCTGACAATCAGAAGTATTCATGTGAAACTTGAATTTAGAAAGTAATTTAATTGAGGAGAAAACTAATAACATGAGAGGCACTCTGGATCATTCTCCAGAACCCAGACCATGACTGAATGGTGTGTTTCTCAAGCCAAGAGTTGAGGAAAGAGCTCATTGTTTGTCAGTCTTCAGAATCTGGGACAGGTTATTTGGCAGGTTAGTCCTACAAGGTTGTTCTGCAAAGTATTTCTGCATTCTCAGTTCAGTGAATGATCTGCCTTTCAAAAGATTTTACAAGCACCTAGAAGACTGAGCAATCTACTTCCCTAGAGATACCACTTGGGAAACCCAAGGAGGGGTGGCTATGAGTTGGAATCGACTCCAGAATAGTGAGTTTTTTGTTTGTTTGCTTGTTTCCCACATTAAACCTGATTGTATGTAAAACCAATATAGGAATTTCTGTCATCTAAAAAATTATCATAATAATAGTGAAAGTTAAATCAATTTGGAAAAAGCTTTAACATCCAGGAAAGAGTTGGGAAAACCTGTTAATAGCAATCAGCAATTTTTTGGAGGAAAGAAAATCAAGGGAAATAATTTCCCAACATTTTTCTATGACATATATTAGCTTTCTTTCTTATCACTCTAACAAATTTTGAATAGAAAGAAAACAAGTTGTTTTAGTTTTTGTTTTTGGTTTTGGTTTTGTTTCAAAACAAACCTACCATAAGGACATTTAACTCTTAATGATGCTTTGGAGCTTATTGATTTCTGCTGAGAATATCAAGTATGTTGCCCTAAGTCACAGAGAAAACAATCAATTGTAGATGAAGTACTTTCTTGCTTTAAATCTTGAAATGGATTCTTATTGCAGTTAGAATATAATCAAAGTCATTATGACAGCTTAAAAATTTTTTTTTTCTCTCTCTTTCTTCTTTT
>NW_006922431.1:297035-297594 GCF_000298275.1 Orycteropus afer afer
GTTGCTATGAATCTAAATTGACTTGACGGCAGATCAATTGTTTGTTTTCTAGCAGGGAAGAAGAAAGAAGTTTGTCTTTCTTTTGTCTGCTAACACTTGTTCATTGTATTTTTTCAGTTTGATTGTGCACTTGAATTTATCAGGACTTTGTGTGTCAAAATCCCATGTGGCTAGTGTTAATGGTATGGCTTTTATCTTCATTTTTCCAACTGTCCCAAGAATTTCATATCCCTCAGGAGTGATCTACATACTATATTGAATTTTTCAAATTAAAGCTCTTTTGACTACACAGAGAATATAAATTCAAACTCTGAATTCATATATGGATAATTCCATGATATAATTTCTAAAAGTAAACAATTTTTCTATGCATAGACCAGGCCAACTACAATACATTTTTGGTCTTTTCCTTGTGCTGCTAAAAATACTCTTTTAAACCACACCTTCACTGATGGAATAGGCTGTAAGGTCTCAAGTCCGAGGGATCTAATTCTACTTCACACATTCTCAGGGACAAAATTTCCTTCTAATGTGTCCATCATTTTGGTTACCTGAAATC
>NW_006922431.1:309019-336603 GCF_000298275.1 Orycteropus afer afer
TTCCTTCCGAGGAGTGGCTGGTGGGTTTGAACCGCCAGCCGTCTGGTTAGCAGGCAAGTGTCTTAGCCACTATGCTACCAGAGCTCCCATATATAAATATACAGAGATATATATAAAGATACACAGAAATAGATATTGATATATACTGAATGTATATCTCTGTATGCATATATACAGAAAATATACTTCTAGATAATACATATCAACATGTATATAAGCTATACAAAATTCATGTATATGTATACATATGTGCATATATATCAATCTAGAATGCACACAGTAACACTTCAAATATAGTTTCATACTTACAGAATATCAGTAAAGTTAAATAATTCACCTCATGATATGACAAAAATTATGAAGTTACAATTTTCGTTATATAAGTTGTATTCTATGCATTCAAAAATAATATATTTGCCTATGTGCATAAAGAATATGTAGCAACTAAAGAAATATATGCACGTAAATTATAAAGAAGTACTTCAAGCTGATATACTGGCATTCTCAGTAGAATTGCATTTTGTGCAATCTACCTGGAGAACAAACTCAGATTTCACAGTGACTAAGTCTGCAGAAGAGGAAGATGCACTTTTGTAGGCATGAGGTTAGCGACATAAGCAGAATTAGCTCATCTCAGGACATTAAGATGGGAGGAGGTCAAACATGGTGAGACAATTCAACCTCATTGACAGAATACTAAAAGACAAAGAAATCTACATTAAAATAGTTTGTCTACAGAGAGCTAGTTGAAATGACAGAAGTACTAAAACTTACAGAAGTCACTGCTGGGTTGCCCTCTAGGCTTAGAAAGGGAGTTAGAATTCGTTCACTCTTTGTATTTCAAAGTCCCACTGGAAGAACCTGAGCCAACATGACATTAGAAATGTGCTTGCATTTTGCGTCACTTGTGCGTTATACACTTTATTTAAAGGGAAGTGGAGATGAAAATGTATTTGTCGTGGAAGGATGATTTTGTCCCAGTGGGACCATTGTTACCAAGTTCTTTTCTATCATAGACTAGCAAGTCTTATTTCTACCTAGGGATTCACACATCTAAGAATCAGCTCCCAACCTATCTTTAGCCTCTTATAACGTGTGTGACATTAATTTCTTATGAATATTTATCTACAGACAAGATTTCTGAGCTTTTTTAGGGGGGCATGATTAGATTCTCATATAGTTGCTTTTATTTTTTTCTGCAGACTATGTGAAATAAATGTTGTTGTAAGCCACAATTGTATTTGCTGTAATAATGCACTTCCAATTGCCATCAAGTTGAGTCTATCTCATGGCAATCTCTGTGTGTCAGAGTAGAACTACACTTCACAGGATTTTCAATGGCTCATATTTTGAAAGTGGAATTGCAGCCCTTTCTTCTGAGGCACCAGTGGGTGAATTTGAATCACCAACCTATTAGTCAGCACCCGAGCACGTGAAGCATTTGCATCACTCATGGACAGCTGCTGTAGTAATGTGTTCTACCTCCATTGAGTTGATTCTGACTCACAGTGACCCCCACAGGGTTTTTAAGGCTATGTATTTGTATAGAAATAGAGTGCCTCATGTTCCTTCCATGAGGCAGTTGGTGTGTTCGAACCAGTGAACTCCTGGTTAATAGCTAAATGCCTTACCCACTGCATCAACAACTCATTGCTATAATAATAGAGTTAAGTAATGAAATATAGGAAACCTACAAAACAATTGGGCAAACTAAAAGATATAAACCTATCTTATTTTTCTGTGTTCCTCAATTGAATTTAATTCATTAATTTATAAAAATTGAGTATTTGCTACATCCAAAACGACAGAACAACAATTAAAAAATGAGTAAGACAAAGTGCCTATCACCAAGTTGTTTGCGATTTAAAAGGGGCAATTAAAGAAAAGAAACAGTGAATAATAATATAAAGAGATGAACATATCTATTAAATGGAATGGGCAAAGAAAATTACATAGATATTCAACAATGGGAGAGATTATGTTTTGCTAGAAAGGAAGAAGTATGAGGAAGGAGGATAGAGAAGGGGAAAAATACAAAGGGTAAGAAAAAGACTAAAATGTAGTTTTTATGAAAGGCCTTAACTGACACATAAGGTTCTGAAAGGCAGAGATAAAGGAAAGGATAATTACACAGTGCATGACACCAAAATAAACTAATATTTGAGTGAATAAAGTTGAAGTGACCCAAGAACCACTTTTGTAGCTTGGGTAGAGCACAGTGTACATCAGAGTTTTATTTGGCCATATTGTGGAGGATCTTAAATATAGGCTTTAGGATTTTATGCTTAATCTTCTGGAAAATAGAATGCAATCTGTGGTTTCAGTGAAGGAGATTATGCTTTAGGAACATGTAGAATATGTATCTGGTAGTGTTTATGGAATTGACGAGAGGGGAAAAAGCTAACGGTGTGTGGCTAAAATTGAAGGCTGTTGCAGAAGTTCCATGTATATATGAACCGAAGTCATGAGACGGGGTTTCAATAAAAATGGGATTAAGCTAATAAGCACATCAGGGATAGCATGTTTGTTATTACCTGCTTTCTAGTGTTCCCCTGGGGAGCTCTGGTAGCGTAGTGCCTAAGGCACCGGACTGCTAACCAGAAAGCTCACGGTTCAAACCCACCAGCCACTATTCAGAAGGAAGGTTGGGCAATCTACTTCCACAGTGATACTAACTCGGAAACAAAAGGAGGGGTCACTATGAGGTGGGTCCAACTCGACGACACAAGACCAACAATGACAATAGTGTTCCCTTGATTCATGGTAATACCATGTGTATTAGGATCAGACCATTGTGATCTATAAGGTTTTCATTGGCTATGTTTTGGAAGTAGATCACCAGGCCTTTCTTCTTAGTCCATTCTAGTCTAGAATTTCCACTGAGACCTATTCAAATTTATAAGAACATGCAAACCTCCACTGACATGGCTGGTAGTTGTATGTGGTAGGTATTGGCCAGAATCAAACTGGGTTTCCTCATAGAAAGGAATAATTCTGCCACTGAACTACCACTGCCCTCCAGAGGCAGGACAGTCAGTCTTAACTGATTGCAAATGAAGGCCAAAAGAAAAGATGGAAAATCAAAATATGAAAAACCTGGAAAGAAAGAGATAGATATTCTAGTATAGGGCATTTCAAACAGTGGTCCGTGGAACTCTGCAGGTGTTGCACAGAAGTTCTACACGCTCCTAAAGGGAAGTGAAGGCTACAGAACTTTCCAAACCATGAAATTTTACAATCTGGCTTGCACAAGGCAAATGACTATCAGTAAGTTAATAGATAAATAGCATGTTACATACAGTGGGACACTGCTCAGCAATAAAAAGGAGTGAACTATTGATAACCACAGCAACTTGAATGAATCTCAAGTAATTACACTGACTAAAAGAAGTCTGACACTCCATCTCCCCCTAAGCAAAAAATTTAAAAAAATTAAAAAATACAAATACTGACTTTGGGAGGGTTGGGAGAAACTTTTGGGGGTGATGGATATGCTCATTATCTCGATTATGGTGATAGCTTCACATGATCTAGATTGTGGTGATGGTTTTGACAAACATATGAGCTTATCAAATTGTGCACGTTAAATATATTTGGTGTATTACATGTAAATAATGACTTAATGAATCTGTTATAAAATAAATACAGCCACCATAAAGCCACTAATCTCACTCTTAGGTTTCTACTCAAGAGAAATGAAAATATCTTCACATAAAAATCTGTACATGAATGTCTACAGCATTGTCATTCACAATCCTATCAAACTCAAAATCATCCAAATGTATGTTGCATGGTAAATGGATTAACAAAATGTGATACATCCATAGAATGGAAGCCTCGTCAATGATTAAAGAAATGAGGGATATAATAGAAAAAAACAATTGATTCACATTGAAAAATAGATAGATTTAAATGCATTTTCCTGGTTAAAAGAAACCATCTATATGATATTCTAACTACAAAAACCAAACCCACTGCCATCAGTTTGATTCTGACTCATATGGACACCCACTTGGTTTCCAAGGCACTAAATCTTTGTGCAAATAGATTACCCCATCTTCCTTCCATGGAGTGGCTGATGGATTTGACCTGCCAACCTTCTGGTTAGCAATCAAATGATTTGTACTACACCACCAGAGCTCCTTAATATGATACTCTGGAAAAGGCAAAATTTTAAGCAGAAAGAGATTGTCTCTATATAAGGGTAACATGAGGAAACTTTTGAGGGAATGGATCTGTGGTATATGGAACTGTCGTAATAGATGTATGTTTCTGTGCATTTGTCAAAGTAGTTACAAATGCACATAACAAAAAGTGAATTTTGCTCTTCTTATCCACTGTGCTACCAACCAAATACTAGACCAAAATCACTGTCATTGAGTCAATTCGACTCATTAGCAACCTCTCCTTGGGTTTCTGAGGAGGTATCTCTGTGGATGTATATTGCCCAGTCTTCCGAGGAGTGGCTGGTGGGTTATCATATTTTATGAGTCACAAGTGATTACAGAAAAGATTTACTGAGCTTAGCATAACAAAATTAAAACAGACTGATGAAGACAATACTAAGCTTCTAGGAGGGTATGAGATGTGAGGAAAATTCAGAAAAGATAAAAATTCCATTAGAAATCAAGGAAATGGAAAATAAAATAGCAGTCATCAAATTTACTCCAATCTTAAAATATATATCAAGAAACTTTAGAATCCTCATATATTTTGTCTTCCCAATATAATTTTAGTATTTGGCTGCTAACTAAAAGGTGTGCAGTTTGAACTGACAAGATGCTCTTTGGGACAAAAATGAGGCAGTATACTTCCATAAAGATTTACAGCTTTGGAAACCCTATGGGGCAGTTCTATTCTGCCTTGTAATATTGCTATGAGTCTGAATCAACTCAATGGCAGTGGGTGAAATTAATCACAGGAATCTTTCAGAAGAAAAGTATCACATAATAAAGCACACATATAATGAAAAATCATGTATTTATTAATCTCATTAATATTAATAATTTTTTTAATATTTGGAAAAATTCTTACATGTGAAATATATATTTACAGTACCTCACTCCTGGCTGCCAGCTGTGAATCAGCATAGCTTCTATTCATCTCCTTGCCTGCACATACACATCATGAAAGAAAGGAAAATCCTTCACCAGAATCTGGCTGAATGGAAGCTCTTCATCTACAGCCTGACCAGCAGAGAGTTCCTTGGGCACACCTTCAAGAGCTTGGGTCCATGAAATGCCCTTCTCTTAGTATCATTTGATCGCATTTCAGGTGATGCCTCTGCTTGGAGAATGAGATTCTCTATCCCATAATGAGGGTTTGACTCAAGTAGAGAAGACTATGAATGAAGGTTAGTGGTGTGAGTGGCAGCAGCAGCAGAAGAAGACATGCAAAGCAGATGTCGTTGCGTCATGTGGGTGTGGTTGCTGACCCCCTCCAAGTGTGACCCAAAAATAAAAAGAACACCACCAAAAACCAATAAAAATAAGAAACAACAACAAAAAGACATCAACAGCATAAACTAACAATAATCACAAAAGGGGGAAAAATTGAAAAGAAAAATCTAAAAGAAGGTAAAAGAGAAAAAAAAATGGGATGGGGCCACAAAGAAAGGAGAGTAAGAGGAAAAGAATGGTAGAGAAAAATTAGAAAAATGCGAGAAAAAACAAAAAAAAGGATGGGAATAATGAAGACTTAGACTGCTAACCAGAAGGTTGGCGGTTCAAACCCACCAGCCACTCCTCGGAAGGAAGGTTGGGCAATCCTACTTCCTCAGTGATACTGCCTCGGAAACCCAAGGAGGGGTCGCTATGAGTCAGGTCTGACTCGATGGCACATAACAACAACAACAACAACAAGAAAATAAAGAAAAAAGAAAAGAAAGAAGAAAGAGAAACAAAAACAAGAACTAGGGAAGGAAAGAAAAGAAAAAAATAAAAACCAAGAAAGATGGAGGGGGAGAATAATAAAAAAGAAAAAAACTGGGGGAGTGGAAACAGGGCACTCAGGCTATGTTCTTGCTGCTCAAGAAGGCATGGTGGAGCAGAGCACCTCATACTGGCACTAGTTCCTGCCTACCCAGAAGGCAACTGGGGACAGGGCACCTGAACCCAGAGAAGTTCCAGCTGACCCAGAAGATGAAGGGCATAGAGTATCTGGACCCAGAAAGACTTCTTACTGGCCCAACCAGTTTCTGGGTGTAGGGTGTCTGGTCTGAGAAAAAGTTACTGCCACCCAAAAAGAATGATAGCAAGGTGCCTGGTTCCAGAAGGAGTTCCTACCTGCCCCAAAAGCAACTGTAGGCACGGCATCTGGTCACAGATAAAGTTCCTGCTGTCTCAAAAGACAACTGGGTGTAGGGTCCTATTTCCAGAAAAAGTTGCTGCCATCTCAAAATGCAGCTGGGGGTAGGGTGCCTAGTCCAAGAAAAAGTTGCTACTGGCAAAAGAAAAAAGAAAAACAGCTGGGACCAGTAGGCCTAGTCCTGAGACCAATTCCTCCCTGCCCAGAAGGTAGCTGTTGCCAGGTCACCCAGACTGGGTTGCAATTCCTGCAGTCCAGAAGGTGGGTGAGGTTGGAGAATGGCAAAAACTGCTCACCAGGAAGGTCAGGAGTACAATGGGAATAAGGAGACTGTCGCAACTTTCTGGCCATCAGCCACCAGTGTGCTTGCTTATACATTCCTCGGCAAACAGAGCAGATTATCAGCTTGCTGCCCAGATGGGAACACTGCTTGAAAATATTCAAAATAGTTACACCATTTTTGACAGTCCATGGCTCCCACTCCTTATTCAGTTTTCATTGTTTCTTCTACAAGTCCATATTTAAGCCATTTCTTTATCCTTCCCTTCAAAGCTTAGTGTTCCAAGATTATCCCCTGTATTTGTTTCAACTGGCTTCTCATTTCTTTGTTGTACAGGGTCTGTACAACATTCCAACATCTTGCCAGATGCCCAACCTCAATTTAATCTCTTTGAAGGTAGCAACCCTAAACTAATAGCTGCTCTACATTGAAAAGACTTCAGTCAAGTGACTATTCTAAGGCATCCAGATTTTGTACTACTTCCTTGCACTACTTCTTTTCATTACCAAATCAGAATTATCTCCAAAGAGTTTCAATTCTTGGAAAATTCCAAAAAGGCCATACTTAGAAGGAAAGAACCTATATTTTTAGAAGGAAAGAACCCATATTTTTAAAAACAACAAACAAACAAAACTACTATGGTTTTCTTTTCTCTTACTATTTTCTATTCCTTAATTCCCACTACTATCACCATTCCAAAGAAAAGTAATCCCACAGAATGTGGAAATTATCGAATAATATCTTAATATCACACACAAGTAAAATCTTGCTGAAGATAACTCAGAAACAGTTGCAGCAGTTTATTGACAGAGGACTTCCAGAAATGCAAGCTGGATTCAGAAGAGGACATGGAATGAAGGATACCATTGCTTATGTCAGATGGATCTTGGCTGAAAGCAAAGAATACCAGAAAGACATTTACTTGCATTTTATTGACTACGCAAAAGTATTCGATTATGTGGATCATAACAAATTATGGATAACATTGAGAAGAACTGGAATTCCAGAACACTTGATCGTGCTCTTGAGGAACGTGTACATAGACCAGGAAGCTGTCGTTCAAACAGAACATGCGGATACTGCACGGTTTAAAATCAGGAAGGGAGTATGTGAGGGTTGTATCTTTTCACCATCCTTATTCAATCTGTATGCTGAGCAAACAATCCAAGAAGCTGAACTATATGAAGAAAAGTGTGGCACCAGGATTGGAGGAAGACTCATTAACAACCTGTGATATACAGATGACAACTTTGCTTGCTGAAAGTGAAGATGACTTGAAGCACTTACTGATGAAGGTTAAAGACTACAGTCTGCAGAATGGATTATATCTCAACATAAAGAAAACAAAAATCCTTACAAGTGGACCAACAAGCAGAATCATGATAAATGGACAAAAGATTGAAGTTGTCGAAGACTTCATATTACTTGATTCCACAATCAACACCAATGGAAGCAGCAGTCAAGAAATTAGATGTCAAATTGTACTGGGAAAATCTGCTGCAAAAGATCTCAAAGTGCTGAAGAGCAAAGACATCTCTTTAAAGACTAAGGTGTGCCTAACCCAAGCCATGGTATTTTCAGTTACCTCATATACATGTAAGAGCTGGATAATGAATAAGGAAGATCTAAGAAGAGCTGATGCTTTTGAGTTGTGGTATTGGTGAAGAATACTGAAAGTACCATGGACTGCCAGAACCTGTTGTTCTGTCCTGGAAGAAGTGCAGCTGGAATGCTCCTTGGAGACAGGAATGGCCAGACTTCATCTCACCTACTTTGGCCATATTATCAGAAGGGACCATTCCCTGGAGAGAGAGATCATGCTTGGTAAAGTGGAGGGTCAACGAAAAAGGAGAAGGCCCTTAACGAGATGGATTGACACAGTGGCTGCAATGATGCGATCAGATACATCAAGGATTGTGAGGCTGGCACAGGACCAGGCAGTGTTTCATCAAGTCTATATGAGTCAGAGCCAACTCAACGGCACTTCACAACAACAACACCATCACCGTTGAAACTGTTTAATCTCTGACGTTATGATAGTTGATCTAGTTTAAAGGATGTATATGAGAACAAGCCACTTAAAATGGCTAACATATCAGTAATGAATATGAATCAATGAAGTGATAATAGTCACAAAAAGCAAAAATCAGCTTTAGCTAAGGTTATTGAAAATAGAACAATTGAAAGTCAATGGTAACATTCTGGTTACTGCAGAAACGTTCCTGGGTGCAGAATGTGTAGTCCTAGGAGCTAGGACTTTTCAGACCTAGTAAGACAAGTAATATTCTTTGAAAAATATCTAGCAACACAATTGTTTCTCCTTAGGCAAAAAATGAAGTTATAGGTAATTTGACTGTAATCAATTTTATATATGTTTTCTCTGCAGCTTCTCTGTAACAGTGGAAAAAGATTCCAAAGAGATTGGCTGTGATTTAAATATTCATAAAAATATGGTTAGAAATATGATTGAAAGTGCAATAAACTCTTAAATAAGGTAGGTTTTTACTTTTTGTTGTTTGTTTGGTATAAAGTAATGTCAGTTTCTATTTAAAAATGTGGAAAATGGTTATAGTGGATAAAATTTTCATTTGCAAATGTTTTACATACAATATGTGAATATTAAACTTCAAAACAATCTTATTAGAGGAAGAATTATTTTCCCATTTTTCATATAGTATCTGTTAAATGGGTTGTTTCTATATTGAACTTTACAAAGATTCTTACTAAATCTTGAGTATAAAAAAAGTCAACGGAGTGAATAATGTATGCTATGGCAAAATAAGTAAGACTGAGTCACTCCAAAGGATATTTCAATCAATACTTATCAACTGGAGTAAAAATGGATGCTCTTCCAGGATCGTTCTCTCTTTAGGTCAAACATTTTCATCCAAAAAGAGTAAGACTCCTATTCTTGCCATATCTTATTACTTGGTCAGTCACTTATGAAATGAGGATGTCTTTTAAGAAATCCACAGGACACAGGAAGGAGAGATAAAAATAAGAAAAGACATTCTAATGGAGAGTAACTTTGTATACATTGGTCACATGCCGTTTTGTCTAGGGCCTGGGCTGTGCTGAGCTGAACTGTGATGATTATTAAGGACCTTATTATGTTTTGGTAGAATCTTTTCTCCAGGGTATATCAGGAGGAAATCCTTAGCATCAATGAATAAATCAATCCAACTATTAAAGAAATTGACTCTTTAGCCATTTTCGGTCATACCTAAAGTAAATTTTTCCTTATCAAACAAACACACATGTCAATATTTTTTGTTAACCCACACAAAAACATTTAAACAAAATCATAAGTCCAGATATTATAAGTCATTGTCCCATGTTTCTCTTTCCTTAAAGGTCTTATTAACATTTTTTTTAAAGAGAAAGGATCAAGCAAATGGTTCATGGAAATGGTAGACATAAAGTAAAGAAAAGATATGTGATCCAATTATCTGCAGATTTGGATAACATTGAAATTGTGGCTTCTTTCAAATCAAATACTCCTGTAAGAGAGTCAATCAGATTCATATGTATTTTAGAGTTCAGATATCATGCTGTTACAGGTCTTTACATAGACCTTGTCCTCTTCTTGGCACTGTATTTCACCTTTTTCCCATTTTATCATTTCTGTTTCACTCAAGACTGGGAATTGAACTAGAATATGAAGGATGAATCTGTTCCATGGAGATTCTTTGTCATTGTGTGTTTGCTGGGAAGATGGCTAAAGTCCAGAAAGCCAAAACACTTTCGTGAATTCTGCAACTAACAGAGCTATTCCCCTGTGTCACACTATCAATTATGAACATATTATTTCTAGTAGGTTGGCAAAATTTTGTACTTCATGAGGAATTGAATTGTATTGAGTCTTCAGTGATATTCCTCATGTTAGTGGGAAAAATTTAAAAAAAAAAGTTCAGCAAAGAATATCAGATCCCTTGCAAAGGTAATGCATGATGAGTTGCTCTTTTAATCTGAAATTGTATATGTCATTAATAGGTCATCAAAAATAACTATAGTTACACTCTTATAATAAACTTTAATTATGGTGTGATGCACAATATCCTAATTTGGATTTTATGTACTAATTTTTTTTGGTGGTGGATTTTGTATATAGATTTGTAAGTGAAATTTGCCAGTAGTAATATTGAGTCCCTGATTGGATTCCCTGGGTGGTGTAAATGGTTAACTTTCTCACCTGCAAACAAAAGGTTGGGGGCTACAGTCCACAGAGTGGTGCTTTGGAAGAGAAGCCTGGTTAACTACTTTTGAAAAATGATCCAGTGATAACCATAGAGAACACAGGTGTACTCTGACACACATGGGGTCTTATAAGTCATCATCATCTTGTTGGTAACTGGTCGTCATTAAGTTCCTGTGCTACTCACATCCAGTTTTGGTATTAAGACAATGAGAGGCTAGTTACTGTATTTCTATTCCTTGGTATTATTTGCTCTTTAAAGTCTGAAAAAAGTTGTACACAAACTTGATATGTCTTGTGATTCTTAAGGGTAAAAGCTTTACTTTCTTCTACTGTACTGAAATATTTCTAGATTACATAACCTTAATTTTCTTTGCCTCCTTAGCCAAATTTGGTAATTTATATTTTCTTAGAAAATCAACAAATTTATTTTATCATATTTATTTTCTTTAACTTCAATTCCCTCCTTTCCCTTTCTCTCTCTTCTCTCTCTCTTTGTATTTTTGCTTGTGTTAGTCTTAGCTTGCTCCTGTTTTCTGGTTTCTAAAGGGGAAAATTTGGTTACAGTTGTGATTTTTCAAAAAAGATATTTCATCTGATATTAGTAAAGCCACTCCTGTTATCTTATGCTTATTGTTTGCAAGGTGTACCTGTTTTCCAAATTTTACTTCCAACTTATTTGTGTCTTTATATCTAATGTATACCTCTTATAGAGAGTATATGTTGTTATTGTTGTTTGGTGCCATTGATTCAGCTCTGACTCACGGAGACCCTATGCACAACAGAAAGAAACAGTGCCTGGTCGTGCACCATCCTGACAATGCTTGTTATACTTGAGCCCATCATTGCAGCCACTGTATCAGTCCATCTTGTTGAAGGTCTTCCCCTTTTTCACTGACCTCCACTTTGCCAGGCAGAATATTCTTCTCTAGGGAATGGACCCTTCCGGCAACATGACCAAAATAGGTGAGACAAAGTCTTGCCATTCTTGCTTCCAATGATAATTCTAGTTGCCCTTCCTCCAGAACAGATTTATTCATTCTTTTGGCAGTCCATGGTATTTTCAATATTCTTTGCAAATATCAAAATCCAAAGGCATCAACTCTTCTCCTGTCTTCCTATTCATTGCCCAGCTTTCACATGCATATGAAGCTATTGAAAATATCATGGCTTGGGTAAAGCACACTTTACTCTTCCAAGTGATGTCTTTGCTCTTCAACACTTTAAAGAGGTCTTTGGCACTAGATTTTCCCAGTGAAATACAACGTCTGATTTCTTGACTGCTGCTTCCATGGGAGTTGACTGTGGATCCAAGTAACATGAAATCTCTGACAACACCAATCTTTTCTAATTGGTCCAGTTGTGATATTTTTTTTCTTTATGTTGAGGAGCAATCCATACTGAAATCTGTAGTCTTTGACCTTCATCAGTAAGTGCTTCAAGTCATCTTCACTTTCAACAAGCGAGTTTGCGTCATCTGCAGATCACAGATTGTTAATGAGTCTTCCTCCAATCCTGATGATTCATTCTTCTTCATATAGTCCAGCCTCTATGATTATTTGCTCAGCATACAGATTGAGCAAGTATGGTGAAACGTACTGGAATGCACCCTTCAGATTTTAAACAGTGCAATATCCCCTTGTTCTGTCCAAGTGGCAGCCTCTTAGTCTACATACAGGTTCCTCCAAAGCACAATTGAGTGTTCTGTTGTTGTTGTTGTTGTTGTTGTTGTAATATGCTGTCGAGTCGGCCCCGACTCATAGCGACCCCTCCTTGGGTTTCTGAGGCAGTATCACTACGAAAGTAGGATTGCCCAACTTCCTTCCGAGGAGTGGCTGGTGGGTTTGAATCGCCAGCCTTCTGGTTAGCAGTCAAGTGCCTTAGACACTATGCTACCAGAGCTCCTTGAGTGTTCTAGGATTCCCATAATTTACAATGTTATCCATAATTTGTTATGATCCACATAGTCCAATGCTTTAGCATAGTCAATTAAACACAGGTAAACATCTTTCTGGTATTCTTTTCTTTCAGCTAAGACCCATAAGACATCAGCTATGATATCCCTTATTCCATGTCCTCTTCTGAATACAGCTTGCATTTCAGGAAGTTCTTTGTTTTTGGTGTGCAAATTAATGATATGGGTTGATAATTTCTGTGTTCTGTTGAATCACCTTTCTTTTTAATGGGCACATATCTGGATCTCTTCCAATCTGTTGGCCAAGTAGCTGTCTTCCAACTATCTTGAAATAAATAAGTAATGGCCTCCTCTGCTGCATCTGTTTGTTGAAACATTTCAATGAGTATTCTATCAATTTTTGGAGCCTTATTTTAAACTAATTCCAAAGTGCAGCATTGACTTCTTCCTTCAATACCATTGGTTCTTAATCATACATGACCTCCTGAAATATATTAAGACTTTTTAGACTATCTTGTTGAAAGTGCCATGTACATTTGGAAGAATGTGTGTTGTATAGTATTGGGTGTGGTATTTTACATATCAGCTATTTCAAATTGATTGATAGTGTTGTTCAAATCTTCTGTATTCCTACTGATTTTTGCCCACTTATTCTGTTACTTTTCAGGAAAATTTGTTAAAATAACAAAATATGAGGTTTGGATTCACCATTTCTTTATTTAACCATAAAAACCAAACTCACCACCATCGAGTCGTTTCTGACTCATAGCTGGTGGGTTTGAACCATCAGCCTTCTGGTTAGCA
Source organism: Orycteropus afer afer (assembly GCF_000298275.1). Taxonomy (NCBI): domain Eukaryota; kingdom Metazoa; phylum Chordata; class Mammalia; order Tubulidentata; family Orycteropodidae; genus Orycteropus; species Orycteropus afer. The sequence goes on from NW_006922431.1 coordinate 322,520, forward strand.
ATTAAGTGCCTTAGGCGCTACTGACTTAGAGAAAGAAGCTCTGGTGGCACAATAGTTAAGCAGTTAGCTGCTAATTCAAAAGTCAAATGAGCATTTTATTTGTTTTTCAGAAAATGTCCATTTTTTCACTGGTACTTAGTAGAAGGAGCACAGAGGAGGAAAAAAATAATCTTCCTAAAAGAATAACTCACTTGCTTTTTTTATTATAATACTATCTCTTTTTTTTTTTATAAGGGAGCTCTGGTAGCATAGTGGCTAAGACACTTGCCTGCTAACCAGAGGGCTGGCGGTTCAAACCCTCCAGCCACTCCTCGGAAGGAAGGTTGGGCAATCCTACTTCCATAGTGATACTGCCTCGGAAACCCAAGGAGGGGTCGCTATGAGTCGGGTTTGACTCGATGGCACATAACAACAACAACAAATCTCTTTTATATTCACTTTGAATATTTAACCTTTTTAGATATACTTTGTAACCTTCATATAATAGTTTACTACTTACCGAATTGGGAAATATTAGTCTACCATTTATTCTGCCTGCTAAGTCTTGTAGATAGACTCCTCCTATGTTTTGTAAGTTTGATTGTACACTCAAATTTCGGAAGATTTTGTGTGTCAAAATCTTGTATGACCAGTGTCAAGAGTGTGTTCCACCAGACAGGCTTTTTCTTTAGCTTTCCAAACACCCCAAGAATGTCATTGACTTCTGGAGTGAAGTATATTTTGTGTAGAATTTTTCAGATTAAAGCTCTTCTGACTATGCAGAGTTTAAATTCAAACTGAATTCATATATGAAGAATGATATGATTATAATTTCCAAGAGCAAACAATTTTTCTATCCATAGATCTGATCAATTAGAATAAATTTTTGGACTTTTCCTTGTGCTAATCAGAACGCTCTTCTAAAGCACACCTTCACTAAAGAAATAGGCTCCAAGGGTCTCAGGTCCAAAGGACCTATTCTGCTTCACACTCTTGTTCTTCTTGTTGTTAGGTGCCATCAGGTTGGCTCTGACTCATAGCGATACTATGTACAACAGAAAGAAACACTGCCCAGACCTGTGCTGTCCTGACAATCTTTGCAGTGTTTGAGTTCATCATTGCTACCACTGTGTCAATTGATCTCATAGATGGTTTTCTCTTTCTGCTGACCCTCTACTTTACCAAGCATGATATCCTTCTCTAGGGAATGGTCCCTTCTGACAACATTATCAAAGTAGGTGAGACAAATTCTGGCTACTCTCTCTTCTATGGAACACTCTAGCTGCACTTCTTCCAGGACAAATTTATTTGTTCTTCTGGCAGTCCATGGTATTTTCAGTATTCTTAGCCAACACCACAATTCAAAGGTATCAACTCTTTGTCAGTCTTCCTTATACATTGCCCAGCTGTCACATGCATATGAAGCGATTGAAAATACCAGGGCTTGGGTTAGACACATCTTAGTTTTCAAAGTTATATCTTTGATTATTAACAGTTTAAAGGTCTTTTGCAGCAGATTTGCCCACAGCAATATGACATCTGATTTCTGGACTGCTGCTTGCATGGGTGTTGATTGTGGATACCAGCGTGGTAGTTAACTTTCTGTGTCAATCTGGCTATGCCTGGCTGAGTGGCTGGGCAGCTGGATGTAGGACTCCCCATGATGAGACTGGTAATCAATTCCATGGTGGAATCTACTATGAGTAGTTGCCTTAGGGATGCAATCTGCTTCCTGTACATAAGGAGAAGCCTTGGAGAATTGTCGTTAGCTAATGGCATGCTTGAACCCTGCATGTAGCCAACTTGTTGTTCAGCAGATTGCCATGCTCTGCCAATCCTGGGACTTTCAATGGACTTGAATTAATGTCCTGTTGTGTGGTTTGGTAATACTGGGACTATGCTTTGTTCCTTGCTGACCTTGGGTTTGTCAGCTTCAGCAGCCAGAGGCTGAGTGAAGAAAAGTTCCCAGCTTCAGTGGTCTGGGAACAGGAGGCAGAGCTGAAGCCCAAGTCTGAGGGGCTTTCACCCAGCCCCTAGAGCCTGGCAATTTGAACTCGGACTTAAAGCCTCCAGACTTAGAGAATAAACTCCTCTTTGTTCAAGCCATCCCATTTGTGGTATATTCTTGTCAGAGCAGTAGTAGGTAACCAGAAAAACAAGTAAAATTAAATCCCTGACAACTTCAATTGTTTTCTCCACTTATTGTGATGTTGCTTTTTGGTCCATTGGGAGGATTTTTGTTTTCTTTATGTTGAAGTATTGTCCATATTGAACATTGTAATCTTTGCTCTTCATCAGTAAGGGCTTCAAGTCATCTTCACTTTCAGCAAGCAAGGTTGTATCATCTGCATATTCACAGGTTGTTGAAGAGTCTTCCTCCAATCTCAATGCTGCATTTTTCTATTTATAATCCAGCTTCTCAGATTATTTGCTCAACATACAGATTGAATAAATATAGTAAAAAGAAACAACCCGATGTATAACCTACTTAGTTTTAAACCACACAGTATCCCCTTGTTTTGCTTAAACAACCTCTTGGTCTATTTACTAAGATCTCTGGCGGCGTAGTGCCTAAGGTATTTGACTGCTAACCAGAAAGCTGGTGGTTTAAACCCACCAGTCACTCCTCAGAAGGAACATGGGGCAATCTAATTCCATAGATATACCACCTCGGAAACTCAAGGAGGGGTCACTATGAGTCTGTTCCAACTCAACAGCAGTGAGTTTGCTCTACTTACAGGTTCCTTACAACCACAATTAAATGTTCTATAATTCTCATTGTCTGCAATGTTATCCATAATTTGTTATGATCCCCACAGTCAAATGCCTTCACATAGTCAATAAAACACAGGTAAATATTTTTTCTGGTATTCTTTGCTTTGAACCAAGATCCATCTGACATCAGCAATGATATTCATTTCACATCCTCTTCTGAACCCATCTAAAATTTCCAGAAATTGCCTGTCAATATATTGTGGCAAACTTTTTTGAATTATCTTCAGCAACATTTTACTTGCATGTGATATTAATGATATGGTTTGATAATTCCCACATTGTGTTTGGTCATTTTTCTTGGGAATGGGCACAGATATTTATTTCTTCCACTCAGTTGGCTAGGCAGCTGTCAGCTGTCTTCCAAATTTCTTGGCTGAAATGATTAAGCACCTCCAGCACTACATCTGTTTGTTGAAACATTTTAATGGATATTCCTATTACCTACACCTACATACCAAAAAAAAAAAAAAAATAGACTCACTGCTATCTAGTCAATTCCAACTCCTAGAGACCCCATTGGGTTTCTGAGGCTGTAAACATTTACAGAAATACATTGCCCTATCTTCCTTTCACAGAGCAGCTGATGGGTGTGAACCATTGACTTTCTTGTTTCCAACCAAATGCTTTGTCCACTACGCCACCAGAGCTCCTTGTAGTGACCATTGAATGTAATTTTCACTTCATTATAATCAATATAATAATCATCATATGATACAATACTATATTAGATTTTTTTTTTCTAAATTTCAGAAGAGAATCAGCAGGGCCTTAAAGAATGGTGAAATTATAAAGGAGAAAGTGAGTTAAACTGTATTTAAAGGATAATTGGTTTTAAATCCCATTCCACACTACCATTTCTCCCACCTCTTCTTAAAAGCAAAACTTTACTTTGGATGTCTTTTCTGTCAAATGCTAGAAGTCAGATGATCAAGGTGACAGTTTCAAATTAGAATGTGATTTCAGTTAAAATGATGACTGGTATGAAAAATTATAAATTAAACACTATTCTGAAACTTAAAAATTCTATTTAATTATGTTACATTACTTTAATGTTTTGGAAATTTTCGTATTTACTAAGGTAAGTTGAATAAGCATGAATTTGATAGAAGTATTAACTTCATAGGAAAAAAAAAATATTATTAAGAATGGTGGGGTAGTACCTAAGACATTTGATCGCTAACTAGAAGTGTGGCAGTTCAAACCCATCACCTATTCCTCGGAAGGAGGATTGGGCAATCTACTTCCATAGTGATATCACCTTGGAAACTCAAGGAGGGCTTGCTATGAGTCAGATCTGACTCAACACCAGTGAGTTTGTTTTTTTGGTTTGTTGATCCAGTAATCCCATCACTAGGTATATATCCTAAGAAGTGAGAGCCAGGAAATGAATAGAAATATGCACACCCATGTTCATCATGGCACTATTCACAATAGCAAAGAGATGGAAACAACCTAAGTGTCCATCAACAGAGGATTGGATAACCAAACTATGGTACATACCCATAATGAAAGACTTTGCAACACTCGAGAATAATGTGAATCCGTGAAACACCTCATAAAGTGGATGAATTTGGAGGATATATTATGCTGAGTGAAATAAGTCAATTACACAGAAGGACAAATATTTTATGAGTCCATTATTGTAAAAAGTCAAGGAAAGGTTTACATATGGAAAGAAACTTTCTTTATTGGTTACCAGGGGTGGGAAGTGAGGGGAGGGAAAACTGCTACATATGTAGGAGACAAGAATTGATTTAGGTGAAGGGAAAGGCAATATACCAAAGTGAAGAACCAACACAATTACTCTAAGGAAACAAAAGACACAGAGAGGTGCACAAGAGGTACAGACCACAAAGATGAACACTTTTACATACATAATACTGGATTATTAGTGTAACAAACATTAATCTACAACTGGATACTGGTACACAGGCTGAATAATCAGCTATGTCTAGGCAAAAGGGAATATAGTCATGACCAGGTATAAGTTTGGCAGATGATATTTCTGTATTTTTATTTGCACGTGCTTTAAGAAGTCCCATATATATAATAGAGCTAAAAAAAAAAAAAAAAAAACGCACTGCTGTGGAATCAGATATGATTCATAATGACCCCTCCTTGGGTGGTGGGTTTGAACTGCCAGCCTTCGGGTTAGCAGTCAAATGCCTTAGGCACTACACCATCAGGGGCAAAGTTATAACAATTTCTTAGCCTCAGCCAATCACCCTGAGGGACTGAGTTGTCAGACTCATGGGCTAGGGACTGCAGTCACAGGGGATATCAAGCTCAATTGGCATAACATACTACACAAAAGCATTATTCCACGTCCTACATTGGTGAATAGTGTCAAGGGTCTTAAAGCTTGCAAGTGGTCATCTAAGATGCAACAATTAGTCTCTCCTCATCTGGAGCAAAGAAGAATGAAGAAAACCAAGACTAACAAAAACAATTAGTCAAAAGAACTAGTAGACCATGAGAACCTCAGCCTTCATGACCCTGAGGTCAGAACGAGATGGTGCCTGGCTACCACTGTCAGCTACTCAGAAAAGGATCAGTGTAGGAGATCCTAGAGAGAATGGGAGGAAAATAGGAACAAAACTCAAAATCATAAAAGAAAAGAAAAAAAAAAAAGGCTTACTGGTCTGATACAGACTGGTGAAACTCCCGAGGCTATGGCCCTTGAAACTGAGCTCACTCTCATGTCTTCCAGTCAAAAACAGACAGGCATACACAGTGAATATTTACACCAGATAGGCACACTCCATAGAACAATCAACCATGGGAGATCTGAAGGAAAGTATTTGCATGGGGAGATAGCTCAGAGGAAGGAATTCCTAGGAAAGAAGGACACCAGGCAAAGGTAACCACAGGAAGGAAGCGGGAAGAGACATAGTACATTATGAGGAGTGGAATCAATGTCATGAAACAAAATGTGTGTGAACTGTTGTGTGGAAAATGAATTTGCTCTGTAAACTTTCACCCATATCAAAATAAATTTTTTTAAAAGAATAATAGTTTTTGTCTAAATCAAATAATTATTTTATAGGCAAAAGAAGGGAAAAACCATTTTTCATGTTTAGTAAAGTGGTTTGTTTTTCAGTATAAAAATAAATGCCATAAATAAAACAAAGAAGATATATCCTATACTATTTCATACTTTATAGTCATTCAAAAGACAGTGAAAATATAGACTTCTTATAAAAAATCAAAACAATGATGTTATGCTTTTTGAGAGCTTTGAAAAATATGTATTCACAGTTGTTCATTTTAAGGGGGGGTGGAATCTCAGGCTAGGTTCTCTACAGTAGCAAATCCAGTTAAACTTACAAATGCTTATAGATAGGTAGGTAGGTAGACAGAGGAAGAGAGACAGACTGAGTGATAAAGAGATTTATCCCAAATAAATTGCTCATGAAGTGGTAAAAGTTGGCAAGTCCTAAAGTCCGAATCAAACATCAGGCTAGGGGCCTCAACTGTTTGACATAGCTACAGAGTCTGATGAACCTAAGACTGGAGGTAAGATGTCAAACTGTTGACTCATGGTATAGGAAGGCTGAAGAATCCAAGATCAGCCGGTAAGATGGCCAGATGCTGGCTCACAGGCTGTGTAAACTAATGAATCCCCAAATCAGCATGCAATATAGCAGGCAGCTAACTCTGGTCTAAAGAACGTGAGGTCAGATGATGACAACAAGATGCAGGACTCACACTCAGCAGAAAGCCAGAGGACTTTTCCAGAACATCCATATATATTGAAAGGAGGCCACACCTTTAAGGAAAACCCCTTCAACTGATTGGCTGCTCACAGCAGATCTCATCATGGAGGTGATTGCATTATATCAGTTCACATCATGGGAGATGACTACATCATAATTGCTAAACTGCTGGAATCATGGCCAAGTCAAATTGACATATAACCTTAAGTATCAAAAGTGGTATAGATTACATGGCAGGACCCGGAAATAAGTAAAAGAATACATATAGCAGAGGTATACATTTAGCAGTGCTATTGAAGAAAAAAAAAAACTTCTATTAATATGTAGAAAGAGATCCATTTTTGTGTGTAGGCATTGATCCACTAACGTTGAGTAACAATTCTGAACTTTAATTTAGTACGCTGAGACAAAGAAACATTAATTGTTGGCCCAGTTTCGCTATTTGCAACATGGTTAAATAAGCTACTTTTACATGCTTAAGTACATGAATCTATTTTCTGAATCTGGTTTCTGAGTTCATTTAATGAGTTCATCAAAGGTATTACTATTTAGTTCTTAAGTTTATATACTTTGTAGTGAGAGTTCACGTACTTTGTAGTGAGAGTTCACATTGCTAGCAACACCTATACTATATATACAAGAAATTACCTCAATCTATTTAACATTTTGGTTCAAATACAAATAGTTTGATTAGCATAGAATATAAGTGGGTGTCTTTATTATGGTTGTCATTATCATAAAGGAAAACCAAGAAACTGTTAGAAACTTAATTTTCGCCTCCTCAGTTTCTGCATTGCCAATATTACCTCCTTATTTCTTAATGTGTAGATCAAGGGGTTTAAGAGAGGGGTGAAAACAGTATAGAATATCGAGAGAACCTTATTCACTGGGAAGTCATTGAAAGGCCAGACATAGATGAAGATCATGGGCCCAAAGAAGAGGGTCACCACAGTGACATGGGCAGTCAGGGTGGCCCGGGCCTTGGCCATGCCTGCTGAGGATCGACGTCGCACAGTGACCAGGATGACTGTGTAGGAGATGAGCAGGAGCACAAAGGAGCTCATACCCATTATCTCACTGTATGAGAGCATCAGTATCTCAAGGATATAGGTATCAGTGCAGGCAAGTTTAATAACGAAGGGAAGGTCACAGAAAAAGCTGTCCACATTATTAGGACCACAAAATGGAAGTTTTACTATGAAGACTAACTGGCTTCCTGAATGCAGAAGCCCAATAAGCAAGGAGCCCACTACAAGGCCTGTGCATTTCCGTACATTCATAATGGTTGCATAGTGCAGGGGTTGACATATGGCTACGTACCTGTCATATGCCATAGCTACTAGGAGCATCATTTCCCCACCAGCAAGTGCATGCTGAAAGAATATCTGGGCCATGCAGCCCTCAAAAGAGATGGTCTTATGCTCCATGAGGAGGTCAACTATCATTCTGGGAGTGGCAAAAGTAGATAGACATGCATCAATGAAGGAGAGGTTGCTGAGCAGGAAGTACATTGGAGTGTGGAGTGCAGGTTCAGAAAGGACTGTGAGCACAATGAGGAGGTTTCCCAGCACAGTGGATAGATAGAAAAGGGTGAAAAAACCAAAATAGAATTGTTGTAGCTGTCGAGGCCCGGAAAGACTGTGCAACACAAATTCAGTTACTCTTGAGTTATTTCCTTGGTCCATGATATCAAAGTTCTAAAATCAGATCAGAAAATTTCCTATAAAATGAAATGGAAATAACATCACAGGATTGTGGGAGTAAGCAAGCAACACCAAGCCTGGCATCAAATCTCACTCTATACACTTACATATTTTAGATTTTCATATTTTTGTTAGTTTGTGCCAACTTGACCACACGTAACAACAACAACAACAAGCAAATTAATATCATAGAAGCATTTCCTACTTAATAAAACAAGTTATTTCATGCACTTTGTTGTTGTTGTTATGTGCCCTAGAGTCAGACCCGACTCATAGCGACCGCTCCTTGGATTTCCAAGGCAGTATCACTACGGAAGCATCTTCCTTCCGAGGAGTGGCTGGTGGGTTTGAACTGCCAGCCTTCTGGTTAGCAGTCAAGTGCCTTAGGCACTATGCTACCAGAGCTCCTTCATGCACTTTAGTGGCAGCCATTTAAATTCAAGTACATTAATATGTAAGCTAATATCTTATTTTATCTTTTTATTACACAGTTTTAAAGTTAGACTATTTGTAAGGAACGACGGCCATTCTTCACCACTGACTCTAGATATAAGTTCATTTAATACGTGATCTTAGTGTGAAGTATAAAATAAATATTCACTGATATGATGAAACTTTCTTCCCAATAATTTACAAAAACACAATTTATATTCCTGAACAAAGAAATTATATGTTTTCCATGATTTCTCTTTTTCAGAGAATATTGCTCATAGGTAGTGTTCAATAATACCTGTAGATCTAAACACACTTTTAGTGTCCTAACAGTAAAGAAAAATGCTTACTTTACAGGCTAATTATCTCTTGTGCTTTGTAGAAAACTCTAGAAAAAAAAACTGCTTCTTAAAAGCTTCAGATTTTTCTGTCTGAAAAATAAAACCAGTTTTGTTCAAGGAAGTTTTGAAGCTTTAACTTAGTATGAAAATTAAATTACTAAAATCATATTAAAGAAACTAAACAGGATGCAAGAGTAAAGAATACCTGCCTGCAACAACATAAGGACCTTACCTTTAGAAATATGGTCTCCAATTTTTTTTCATTGAACTCCTCTAACAGCAGAAATGCTGTGACCAGGTATATTAATTTACCTGCAAATCATAGTCATATACAACTGCACTAAAATATTATATACAATATAAAAATAGAATTGAAATTTAAGACAGAAGATTTCATAAATAGCAAGAGAACTACTAATATTTTCCTCACATTGCGGCAGGTTGCCTGCTGGGATATGTATATGTATATACACCCTACATTGGATTTTACTGATCAAGACATGAAAATGATTCATTTTTCCAGACAAAATTTTCAAAACAGCCTGACTTGGAGAAAAGTGAGTGATTGCATCTTTCTGGAAGAGAATACAGCAAGTCACTGCAGGGCAGGAAGGTGCTTTCCCTGGGTTTCCTAGGGAAATGCTCAAGCAAAGGTTCAGTGCTTGACTACTGGCTGAAAGGCTGGCAGTTTAAACCTACCCAGATGCTCCTCAGAAGACAGGCCTGCCAAATGCTTCCAGAAGATCACAACCTTGAAAACCCTATGGACCTTTTCTACTCTGCACACATGGAGTCTCCACAAATCAAAACAAAACAAAAAGGCGGGCTCTGTGGTGTAGTGCCTAAGGCATTTGACTGCAAACCAGAAGGCTTGGTTCAAATCCACCAGCCATTGTCCAGAAGGCAGATTGGGGAATCTACTTCCATAGAAATACGGCCTCAGTAACCCAAAGAGGACTTGCTATCCATGAGTTGGAATTGACTCAACAGCAGCCAACAACAACAAAGATGCTTTCCCACCTTGGACAAAGTAGTCAAGATGGTAAAGTCTATCTTCAGTTCTTTCTCCCTCTACTTTCCTTTGTTCACCAAGTCAGTTAATTTCTCCTCCTTTTATCTGTTCCGTTTAGAATTACAAAGTCATCATTCCTCTTCTCCAGACACTAGTGATACCTGCAGTCAGACAAAGTAAACATTGTTAACTGTTCAAAAGTGTTTCTTTACCTGGAATTAAAGAAGGTACTTTAGGGGCTGTAACTAATTTTCTAAATCACTTCCACAGAGATCCCATTTTATTATTACAACAGTGTGCTAAGCTGTGTTGTTGTTGTTGTCGTGTGCCATTGAGTTGGACTCGACTCATAGCGACCCCTCCTTGGGTTTCCAAGGTGGTATCACTATGGAAGTAGATTGCACAACCTTCCTTCTGAGGAGTGGCTGGTGGCTTTGAACCGCCAGCCTTCTGGTTAGCAGTCAAGTGCCTTAGGCACTACGCTATTAACAGTGGTAACATCTGGGTAAGAATCATTTTATGCTTTATACCTTGTATTTCCTGAGGTATTTGTTTTCCTGCAATGAACATGTACTACCTTTTTAATGAAGGAGTCCTGCTAATTGTTGTTAATTACAGTCCGGCGCTGTTGTTAATTACTTGGCTACTAACAAGAAGTTAGTAGTCAGAACCCATAGCTGTTCCTCAGGAGAAAAGACTTGAGGATCAGCTTCGATAAGATTACAGTTTAGGATTCCATATGGGGCAGTTCTACTCTGTTTTATAAGGGTCGCTAGGAGTCAAAATCAAAGCGATGGCTCCGACCAACAACATCTTTTTCATCAGGAAAAAAATAAATGAAACACAATCTTTTTTGAATTAATAAGATTCTATTGTTTTCAATTTAGAAAAATCAAAAGAGCATAAGAAAAAAAGACAAAGAGAAATGGTAATGAGCAGGAGGAAGTGGGAAGAGTGCTGTTACATTGAGGGTATTACAATTAATGTTACAAAACAAAATGTGGATGAACTATTGAATGGAAAACCAACCTACTCTGTAAACTTCCACCTAAATAACAATAAAACACTTTAAAAAATAAAAATAAAACCAAACAAACCAAAAATCAAATAAATAATGATAAAATTAAAAATTATCTTTAATTAGAGTTCAAAGGGATTATAACTATATCTATCTATAGATTGATATAGTTAAATTGATATAGATTTAATAGCTATAATATATGTAGCTATTAACCCTGTGTATCCTATTTAATACCACCAAAAAAAACCCCACTTCCATGGAATCAACCCTAAACCCTAAAGACAGAGTAGAATGGCCCCACAGGGTTTCCAAGACTGTAAATCTTTAAGGGAGCAGATTGACTCATTTTTCTCCCCTGGAGCAGCTGGCTGGTGGGTTTGAACCACTGACCTTTTAGTTACCAGCTGAATATTTTAACCACTGCCCCCAGAGCTCCTGTTGTATTTAAAGAAGAAACACATACATATATCACTATAGTATATGTATTGTTTTATAACCTACCACTCAAGAATTATATTGAGTATTTTTACATGCCAATAGAATAATTTTATGCCAGCTTTTAAAAATGTATTTTTAAATATATTTTATTACATGGATGTTTCAATTTTTCTGATTAGATAATAGCCATGCTTTCAGCTAAAACTTTATGGGTATAAATAATTATTTAAGATATATTATTATAAATATACACCTTAAAAACTTTCTTTTCGTTATACCAAAACTCATCTCACTAAATTAATGTATGAGAATGCCTGTAGTTCACCTCTCCCTTTCTTGGCAAGACATTGTGTCACCCTTTTTATCTTTACTTATTTGCTACATGAAAATGTGTTTTATTGACATTTCAATGCATTTAGTGATTATTAGTGGTGTGGGCTTATTATTCTTTAATGACTTGGATGTTTGTAAATTTTCTCCTCAATTGCTTATCTGTGTCCTTTGACTATTTTCTTACTGGATTCTCCATCTTCATATTATTCATAAGGATACTTTACTAATAAGGTATTTAAATCATTTAAATATTTTAATAAATTCATGGCCATAATTTCTCCAAATGATTTCTGCCTTTGTTGTCTACCTTAAAAAGGCTTTGTCCATCAATGTATATATTATTTTAAAAATAGAGTAAAACGTTTATAAATACATAAATAAGATTTGAAAAAAACTTTTTGAGCACTTGTGGACATGTGAAAATTATATGGAGTGAGTTCTTAATAGTGAAATTTGACAGTTCATGTCTTCATGTGCCATCTTCATTGGAAGTGCAGTGGTAGCTTGTGGGGGTGGGGAGGGATAAAGCATGCCATTTCTATGGTAATCAACGTATCATATTAAAGGACATGAAATTCCCTAGTAGAAATAACAAGTACCAGCTAAAAAATAAAAGATGAGTTTTTTAGCTTGCTTCTGAAATTACTCCACAAAATTTCCAACTATTTCATCTAGCTGATACTTTTGCCTAGGACCAGGCTAAGTAAACTTTTATGAAAACTAGCCTCTCTTGCATATCCCTTGTAGGCATATATTACCTTTAATCTCCTAAAAGAAACCAAGCCTTACTACAAGGAGATACCAGAGAAAGACACAATACCCAGAAGTTCCATTCATCAGAGGACAATCTAAAACATTCTTGTTTATTGTCCAAAACAAGAGGAGCTCTGGTAGTGTAGTGCTTAAGGCATTTGACTGCTAACCAGAAGACTGGAGGTTCAAACCCACCAGCCACTCCTAGGAAGGAAGGTTGAGCAATCTACTTCTGTAGTGATACTGCCTTGGAAACCCAAGGAGGGGTCGCTATGAGTCGGGTTTGACTCAATGGTACATAACAACCAAAACAAGACTAAACATCTCTTAGCTCAAAATAAAACTTTATAAAAATTTGTTTTCTTACTCATTTAGTTGCAATATATTTTAAAATTAGGAAACTGAAATGGTAAATTCTCAGTGATTGAATTTTTTACAAAAAACTTTTTGTTGTGATTTGGGTAAAGGTTTACAGAGCAAATCAGTTTCCCATTCAACTATTCATGCACATTTTGTTTCATGTCCTTGATTGCAACCCCCACAACATAATATCACTTGTCCCACTTCCTCCCTTTGTTTTCTATTTCCAGTCCTCTTTCTCTCCTAACCTTTCCTGCCTTCTAAACTCTGTCCTTTGACCAATGCTGCCCTTTTGATATCAATGGTTTATTGTTCTAAGCAATATGTACCTCTGTAGTGTAACTCTTCACCTTATAGACCTGTCTATTGTTAGGCTGAGAACTGAGCCATGAGAGTGAGTTCCAATCCAGGCCTTGAAGGGTAACTTAGAGCTGTAGTTTCGGAGTTCCACCAGTCTCTATAGACTAGGAAATCCTCTTTTTCCCCACGCTACCCCCTAAGATTTTGGGTTTTGTTCCACATTTTTCTCCCATGCTATCTAGGATCTTCTACTGTTATCTCTTGTAGAGCAGTCATTCGTGGCACTCACAATCTAATAGAGGATACATACATGTTCACACAAGCTGATCTTGTGTGGGAAAGAAAATGGGACTGTACCTATGAATATATATCTATATATATCTATATATTTATATATATATAGATATATATAGCTTTGACAGGGGATATATCTACATATAGTAAAGCACTCAGAGGGCAAAGTTATAAAAATAAAGTAAAATAAAAAAACTTCTTAGCCATAATCAACACTTTCAGGGAATGAGTCAGTGGACCTAGAGCTCAGGACCATGCTTTCTGGGAACATCAGTGTCATGTGGCACAACATAATCCACAAAGAAAAAAATTTCCCACCTATTTTAGTGAGTAGACTGGAATCTTAAAAGCTTATGAACAGCCATCTAAGGTACAAAAATTCATCTCTCCCAGTCCAGAGCAAAGAAGAGTCAAGAAAATCAAAGATGCATGGAAAAAATTAGTCCAAAGATCTAAAGAGACAATATGAACCTCAGCCTCTATGACCCTAAGATCAGGTGATTGGCTTTGATTCTAAGCTCCATGAGGGAAGAAGCCAAGCTTTTTTTCTCAGCACAGTTAAGCCTATACCTCACAAAGGGTCTTCTTCTAAAAGCTCAAAAATTATTTCCAAATTAATGAATATAT
>NW_006922431.1:336703-363461 GCF_000298275.1 Orycteropus afer afer
CCATGGGGTCAGTTCTGACTTACTTCTCCTTAGGTTTCCAAGGCGGAATCTCTAGGGAAGTAGATTGCCCAATCTTCTTTCCAAGGAGTGGCTGGTGGGTTTGAACTGTCAGCCTCTGGTTAGCAGTCAAATGCCTTAGGCAGTATGCCACCAGAGCTCCCACAAATAATAATATGAGTGATTATATGCATGAATAAGTGAATACAGTGCAGTTTAATAGGCAGAATTATGATTGGTGAAATAAAAGTTGTTATATTATCATTCTGTCCTTATTTATTTTTTTAAAAAAATTGATATAGAGTCAATTCTGACTCATAGAGACCTTATACGACAGAGTAGAACTGCCCCATAGAGTTTCCAAGGCTTTACAAAAGTAAATTGCTGTGTCTTTCTTCCACAGAGTGGCTGATGAATTCCAGCCACCAACATTTGGTTAAGCTGAGCTGTTAACCACTGCACCAGCAGGGTTCCTTCCTTGTTTATAGACAAAAGAAACCAATCCACAGAGTAGGTGAATCATAAGTGACTAACTTGATTTTTTGAGCATCAAAATAAAAAAAAATTTAAAAATCAACCCACATCTGTCTCTCATCTGAAAACAGGACTATACTAAAGCGTAACTGATAAAATGAAAGGAAAGAAGAAAGGAAGGAAGGAGGGAAGGAAGAAATAGGAAGGAAGGAGGGAGGGAGGAAGGAAGAGATGGAGGAAGGAAGAACATCTTCAGACAGATTATATTCCTTCTCCATAATTATACTAATTTACTGCACAGTGGTAAACCCTCTTAAGCACCACGACAGAACACGACCTGATTCATTTTTCTTAACATTCATTAGCATATTCTCCTTTTCTTAAAGCTGGGAAATAATGTGAAAATAGAAGCAGATATTGAAAATTAGAAGACAATATTACTTAGAGGTGTTTACTTATTAATCCTTTTTGAATGGATATCTTTGGATACAAAAAATAACTTATTGCATGATACGAATTTGGGTGGTGCTGTCATAAAGAAAGGAGCTCTGCTGGCATAGTGCTTAAGGCATTTGACTGCTAACCAGAAGGCTGGTGGTTCAACCCACCAGCCACTTCTCCGAAAGAAGGTTGGGCAATCTACTTTCATAGTGATACTGCCTCGGAAACCCAAAGAGGGATCTATGAGTCGGATCAAACTCGTGGGCTGTGAGTTTGGTTTTGGTTTTCGTTTTGGATTTTTGGTCATAAATAATTAGAAACAAGAGAGTATTTTAATATCAACAGAATTTCTGGATCAATTGGCACTGTAATTCCCCAAGTAGACACAGATGCCTAAGGTACACAACTGTTGTTGTTATGTCCGGTGGAGTCAGACCTGACTCATAACCACCCCTCCTTGGGTTTCCGAGGCAGTATCACTATGGAAGTAGATTGCCCAACCTTCCTTCTGAGGAGTGGCTGGTGGGTTTGAAACACCAGCCTTCTGGTTAGCACTCAAGTGCCTTAGGCACTATGCTACCAGAGCTCCTATGGGTACACAACTAGACACTAGAAATCAAATGTTAATGCAAATCTCTATCACTGACTAATTTTATGTAATTCTATACACTCTATGGGAGCTCTGGTGGTGTAGTGCCTAAGGCATTTGACTACTTCTGTAGTAATATTGCCTCAGAAACCCAAGGAGTGGTCACTATGAGTCAGATCCAACTCGATGGCAGTGCATTGCGTTGTTGTTATATATATAATGCTCACAGTAACCCTTCAAGTATGGTTTTATTCCTATATTACAGATTCTCAGTGAAATTAAATAATTGACCTCATCATATGATAAAAATAAGACCTATGACAAAGCTAGAATTTTCATTCTATAAGTTGTGTTCTCGGCAAATACGATGCATAGAAATCAATGCAACAACTAAAGAAATATATATGCATAAATGTGCAAAGAAACAATTTTAGCTAACACATTGCTATTCACAGTAGAGCCACAATTTGTGTCATGTAATGAGAATAAACCCCACACAGTTCACAGTGGCTGACTCTACAGAAGATGCAGTTTTTGGAGCATGGAGTTTAGTGACATAAAAAAAAAAAAAAAAGCTCATTTCAGGACATTAAAAGGGATTTCAAACATGGTAAGACAAATTCAATAGCAATGAAATAATTAAAAGAAATTGAAAATTCTGTTAAAATAGTTTGTCTATAGAGAGCTATTTTAAGTGACAGAAGTATTAAAACTTACATGAGTCATTGCAGAGTTGCCATATAGACTTACTAAAAGAGTAATAATTTGTCTACTCTTTTTATTCCAGAAGTTCCACTGGAATAACCTGAGGTATCATGACATTAGAAATGTGTTCTTTCACTGCTTGCACTATACCTCACTTGTCTTTACACAATTTATTTAAATGGAAGTGGACATGAAAATGTATTTGTCATTGAAGGGTGATTTTGTCCCACTGGGAGCATTGCTAACAAGTTCTTTTCTATCTAACAAGTATTATTTCTATCTGGGGATTCACACTTTTAAGAGACATGACCATCACCTATCTATACCAATTTTAACTAGTGTGGTATTAATTTTGTATTAATATTTATTCACAGGCAAGATTTCTAAGCATTTTTTAGAGTTATAATTGGGTTCTCATACAGTGGCTTTTATTCTTTCTGCTGCAGGCTGTATGAAATAAGTATTTTTTTAAGGTACATTTTAATTGCTGTTGTAATCCAGTTCCACTTGCCATCACGTTGACTCCAACTCATAGCAACTCTTCGTGTGTCAGAGAAGAACTGTGCTTCATAGAGCTTTCAATGGCTAAATTTTGGGAAGTAGCTTTCCAGGCATTTCTTCTGAGGCATCTCTGGGTGGGCTTGAATCTCAACCTTTCAGTTAGCAGTTGAGCTTATTAACCATTTGCATCACCCAGGCTCAACTGCTGTAATAATAGATATAGCATAGCATAAAACTGAAATAGAACTTGGGCAAAATAGAACATGTCATTTTTTCTGTATCCATCAATTAAATTTAATTCACTGATTTTTAAAATTTGAATATCTACTACATCCAAATCCACAGAACAAAAATTCAAGAGTAGGTAAAGTCCCTATTCTCACTCACTACCATCGAGTTGGTCCCGACTCCTAGCGACCCCTCTTTGGGTTTCTGAGGCAGTATCTCTACAGAAGTAGATTGCTCAGTCTTCCTTCTGAGGAGTGGCTGGTGGATTGAACTGCCAACATTCTGGTTAGCAGTCAAATGCCTTAGGCACTATGCCATCAGAGCTCCTAAGTACCTGTTAACAAGTTGTTTGTTAACTTTGAAAAGATAATGAAAACAAATAATACAACTAACTGTATCTGAAAAATGCAAATAAAAAAGTATATATATATATATATATATATATATTTCAAAAGAAGGGCAAACAAAATTACATAGATATTCAATATATTTTTGAATGAAATTGTTTTCTTGGAAATTAAAAATACAATGGAGAGTAGATAAATATAAAGAAAAAAGAAAAAGACTAAAAAAATAGTATTTGTAAAGGTCCTTAAGTGAGACATAAGGTTTTAAATGACAAAGATAGTGAGTGAAGGAAAAGTACACAGTGTTTGACATTAAAATAAAGTATGAATAAAGAAAAGTGCAAGTGACCCAGGAACCACTGCTGCCACTTGCCTGGAGCATAGCATGTGTCAGAGAGTGTTACTGGGCCATGTTTTAGAGGATCTTGAGCACGAGCCTTAGGATTTTGTACTGATTCTGTTGGAAAGTAGAATGGTATTCCTGGTTCCAGTACAGGAGACTATGCCTTAGGACTATGTAGAATATGCATCTGGCAGTGTTTATGGAATTAACTAGAAGGGAAAAAGGCTAGTAGTAGTTGGGTACAACTGGAGGCTATTTCAGAAATTCCCTCTATATACATATTGAAAAGGGCTCTGGTGATGTAGTTGTTAAGGCATTTGGCAGCTAACCAAAAAGTCAGTGGTTCAAACCAACCAACTGTTCCATGGAAGAAAGATGAGGCGATCTGCTTCCATAAGGATATACTGGCTTGAAAACCCAGTGGGATTCCCATGAGACAGAATTGACTGGATGGCAGTGAGGGTTATTATTGATTGATTGATTGATTGATTGACACCTACTGAAGACATGAGATGCATTTAGACAACGATGGGATTAAAATGATAAGCATGTCAAGGATACCATATTTGTTATTAGCTGCTGTCTAGTGGTTCCATGATTCATGGTAACCCCATATACACTGATATCACACCATTGTAATCCATAGGGTGTTCATTGCCAGAGTTTTGGAAGGAGTTTTGGAAGTAGATCACAAGAACTTTCTTCCTAGACCATTCTATTTCAGAATCTCTGCTGAAATCTATTCAACCCCGTAAGAACAAGCAATCCTCCCCTGACAAATGGGTGTTGGCTGTACCTGAGATGTACTATCCTGAATTAAACTAGGTCTCCTCATGGAAAGTGAGAATTCTCCTACAAACCACTGCTGCCCTTTAGGGATAGGACATTCAGACTTTACTGATTGCAAACAAATGCAAAGAGAAATGGTGGCAAATCAAAATATTAAAAACCTGAAAAGAACCAGATGGCTATCTAGTACAGGAGATATCAGGGGTATCAGACTGTGATCCCTGGAACCCTGAAGGTGCAGTGCAGATGCCTCACATGCTCCCAAAGGGGACTCAGTGCTCCCTATTTCCCCAGATCCTCAATATGCTACCATCAGGCTGGCATAATAAAAATGGCTATCACATTAATAGATAAACACTGTGGTACATACATTGGGACATTGCTCAGCAATAAAAAGGAATATGCTATTGATAACCATAACAAATTGAATGAATCTGAAATAGTTATACTGAGTGAAAGAAACCAGACCCTTCATCTCCCCACAAAATAATACAAAAGGTGAGTTGGGGAGGGTTGGGAGGAAACTTTTCGAGATGGTTATCCTGATTGCGGTGATGGCTTCAAATTATCTTGATTTTGGTGATGATTTTTGACAAGCATATGTAAAAACTTATCAAATTGTGCATATTAAATGTATACCAATTATCCCTTTATACAGTTGTTTATTTCCAGCAAAATAACAACTTAATTGTTGCATTTAGAGTTAGCGCTTCTCTCCTGAAATTCCCATCTCTTTATTCAATATATTTACCATTTATTCCAGAAATTATAAAGATTTCTAAAGTTCTTGCCTAATAATTTCATAATTTGCTTCATCTGTGAGTGTACTTCTACTAATATTTGTATTAATTATAATATATTCTTCCTTCTTTTGCCTGAATTCTAAATTTTTATTGTATTTTAACAGCAAAAAAAAAAAAAATACAGTGAATGGTAAAGTATTATATTAAATTTTATTTTATTTTTTTTTTACTTTCTTTCAGATAGCTAAGTCCTTTTCCTCTACCTAGAAGTTAGAATAATGTTTAATCATTCATATTTCTCAAAAGGCCCAACTGAGCAACAGATTGGAGTCATCTTTGCTTAGATTGAATTTAACTGTGATTAGTCTAAACCCAAACCTCTGGCATCATTTCCACCAAGAACTGATATATTTGATCTTGACAGTGTTCGGAGAGAAGAGGTTTGAATCACAATTCATGTAGTTTTGTTTCCCTTTGGATTCTAGCCTGTAGACTTAATCATCTAAGCACTGCAGAACGACTAAGATTGTGCATATTCCTTCTGATTTACATTTCTTCCTTTACCACCATTTTTCTGGGCAAATTATTGATATGAGATGAGAGGAATTTATAAAAGTTAGCTATTTATTGTTATATTTAAGCTATTGAAGATTGTAATCTGTATATATCTCACAAACCATTAAACACTTAAGTTTGTTTCTCTTCATCCCTACAAAGTATCTCAATCAAACCACTCCTACAAATCTCTATACCAGATTAATCACTTTCCCATAGGCATGGAAGCTGCAAAAGGTCTCACCTCTCTTTTGAGTTCAATATAATAAGGTTTCATTCCTTTATCCTTTCTTGGATACAATTATAGAAAAATACAGTTTTTATTTTGTACAATTTTCTCTTATCAATAATAAATGAGCAATATTCTTGAAAATGTTAATGAGAATCAATCATCCTTTTCTGTGGTTGGTTTTTGAGAATAAGCATCTTTTCTTATGTTTATAAAATTTTTATCTTTTAATTTTCCTTTGAGAATTACTTATTTGTTTTTATTGCCCATACTTGCTTTGAGAATATGCGTATTTATTATTTACTTATGAATATCTTTATGTATTAAGGAGCATAACATCTTATCATTTACATAAACCTTCTTAATTAAAGCTTTTTTAATATTTTTATTCAGTGATGCTCCCTTCTGTAGTTCTAAGATCAGGAGGAACATGCAATTCAATATCCATGGAAATCTTATAGTTATGCAGAATTTGTACATCCGGTGAATAAATTTTCAGCACTCTTGTCTTTTCCCTGTGCATATTGATTTATTTTTATATTTCCCATATGATTTTATTATTATTTTTAATTTCCTAGTCCTTTTATCTGGCTTTTTTCATGTCCCAGATTTTAAAATCATTCTCATACAACTTTGCAATTTGGTTTTCTTTCTTTTTTTTGGGGGGGGGCATTGATTTGTATTGTTTTCCAAAGAAGTTATGAACATGTAAACAGATTTTCTAGAGCTATGCAAAGGAGCTGTGGTGGTGCAGTGCCTAAGCCACTTGACTGTTCATCAGAGCAATCTACTTCCTTAAAGATTTACTGCCTTGGAAACTCACTGGGGGTTGCTATGAGTCAAAATCGACTTGATGGCAGTGAGGTTTTTTTTTTTTTTTTTTGGTATGCATTCAGTGTTCCAAATTCTTGCAATCAGTTGCATGTGTGTAAAACTTGAATTTAGAAAATAATTCAATTGGGAGAGAAGCAATAACATGAGAACTATTCTGTGTCATTCTTCTGATCCCAGAGCATAATTAAATGGTGTGTTCCTTGAGCCAACAGCTGACAAAACAGTTCGTTATTTAACAGTCCCCTGATTGTTGCAGGGACAGGGCACTTGGCAGGTTATTCCTACAAGATTGCTCTGGGAATTATTTCTGCATTCTCATTTCAGAGAATGATCTTCTATCCTTCAAAAGATTTTGTAAGTACCTAGCTTTCCACATTAAACCTCATTATACGTAAAATCACTATGGTGGTTTCCATAATCTAAAACATTATCATAATCACAATCAGAGTGAAATCAATTTGGAAAAAGCTTCAAAGATTTGTGAAAAACAGTTAATAACTATCAGGAAATTTTGAAAAAAATTTAAGTGAAAAAATTTTCCAAAATCTTTCCATGAAATATATTTCGTTTCTTTCTTAGCCTTCTACCAAATTTTGAATAGAAAAAAAAAAAAAAAAAAATAGCTTT
Organism: Orycteropus afer afer; assembly: GCF_000298275.1. Taxonomy (NCBI): domain Eukaryota; kingdom Metazoa; phylum Chordata; class Mammalia; order Tubulidentata; family Orycteropodidae; genus Orycteropus; species Orycteropus afer. The sequence goes on from NW_006922431.1 coordinate 344,106, forward strand.
TCTCAAAACATACATGTCAGCAGGACATTTGGCTCTTAGTGATGTTTTACGGCTTATTGATTTCTGCTGAGAATCTCGAGCATGTTGTCCTAAGTCACAGAGAAAATGGTCAATTATAGAAAGTCACTCTCTTTCTTTAAATGTTAAAATGGACTCTTACTGCAGATAGAACATAAACTCCTTATCTCAGGTTTACTACATAATTTCACCCTCACTGTCACATAAAATTTAATGGTAAATCTCTTGCACCTACTCATTATACTTCAATCAGTATGCTTTTCTTTATATTCTTTAAATATACCAAGTTTTGTTTTGTTTTGTTTTTTCCTCTCAGTATGCATAGTTCTCTCCCCACTTCCTACAAGAAACCAAAAACTAAACCCATTTGCCATGGAGTTTATTCCATGCAGTTGGAAATAATTCAATCATTTAGCAAATACTAGTGTTAATTGAATGCCTCTTACTTGTCAGGTGTGTACACAGTACTTTACAAATGGGGAGTATTCAATAAAAACTTGTATTTGATAGATAAATGAATTATTTCTAGCTAGAATTATCCTTTCTTGAGTTCTCATTATAAAAACCACTTAACTGAGTACATTTCTACACAGTACTGGACATAGATTTCACTTCCTCATTATGAAGGGTATAAATAACAGGTTTCATCAATGGAAAGATCACTATGTGAAAGAAGGAAACCACCTTGTCAGGTGGTGAGAACCTAGCCTAAGATGTTATCATTATACAATGTCCCTCTCTGTCTCTGATAATTTTTTTTTTTTGTATTTATCTCCTATTTCTCATACCAGAAAGCCACCTTTGCTTTCTTTCTATTAATATTTGTATAGTATATTTTTATCTGGTAATTGATAGGCACTTTTGTTTCTTTCCATTAATGTTTCTTGATACAACTTTTTCCACCATTTTTTGTTTAAGCTTCCTATCCTGTTATGTACACTTATATGTGAAAAAAAGGTTTTTATTAGACAGTATATGGTTGGGTCTTTTTTTTTTTTTTTTTTCTTTAATTCACTTTGCCAATTTCCGTCTTTTACATTGTGTATTTAGACCATTTATAGTTAATGAAATTATTAATTTGTTGGGGCTTACATCTGCCATTTTATTTTTAGTTTCTGTTTGTTCCTTCTGATGTTTATCTGTTTCCTTTTACTTGCTTTCTTGTGGGTTATTTGGATATTTATTAAAATCTATTTTTGATTTAACAAAAATTTTAATTTCAAAAAAATTCAACAAAAATTTTTAATTCTTTTAAATTTAGTATTTGACTTTATTTCTTTGGGCAGTATTTTGTAGTGGTTGTCCTAGATATCACATCTTCATAATTTATTACAATCTACTTGTGTTGTCATATTTGTTCTTCAAGTAAAGCATACAAACCTTTATTTGCTTTTACTCTCAATCATCAATAACTTAATTGGCTTACATCCTGTGCATACATTTCAAATTTTTTTCAACTGTTAAACATGGTGTGAAGAACTCAAGAGATGAGAAAAAGTCTATTGTATACACTTATATTTTTGCTTACTAAAAATTTTTGTTCTTACTTTCTTCCAGATGTTTCAAGATCCCTTTCTGTTTATTCCTTTAAACAGTGTTATAAATTTTTTTCAACTGTTAAACATGGTGTGAAGAACTCAAGAGATGAGAAAAAGTCTATAGTATACACTTATATTTTTGCTTACTAAAAATTTTTGTTCTTACTTTCTTCCAGATATTTCAAGATCCCTTTCTGTTTATTCCTTTATCCAGCCTTTTATGGTCAGTCTAATGGTCATCAATTATCTTAGTTTTTCTTCACCTGAAAATGTCATTATTTCTTTTTCATTCATGAAGGATATTTTAATTGGGTATAGCATTCTTATTAGACAGTTCTTTTCTTTCTTCATTTAAAATATGTTGTGGCACTTTCTTCTGACCAACATGGCTTCTGATGTTGTGGCCCTTTCATTTGAGTATTTTTTTCCTGTAGATAAGGTGTTACTTCTCTTGTACTATTTTCAATGTTTTTTTATGTTTTTGTTTTTGTTTTTTGGTCTTTAGTTACAGAAGTTTGGCCATCACCTGTCTTGGTATGAATTTCTTTGGGTTTATCCTGTATGGGGATTGCTCAGCATCTTGAGTCCATAGATGTATGACTTTTGCTAAATTTGGAATATTTTTAGCCATAGTTTCAAGTAGTTTCAACTCCACTTTTATTCCTCTCTTTTTCTGGAACTCTGATAACATAAATATTGGATCTTTTGTCCCATATTTCTCTGAGTTCTGCTCATACTTTGAAAATTTTAAAAAAATTATATTATTTATACATTTACAGGAAAAAAAATAATTTGATATAGTATGAAGTTGTCATATACCCACTTAAGATCTTCTATTATTAAAATTTTACATTAGTATAGCACACTTGTCACAACTAATAACCTAATATTAACACATTATTTTCAAATAAAATCTATATTTGATTCAGTTTTCTTTAGTTTTTAGGTAACATATTTTTCTTTCCCAGGATCCCATAAGACTACATTGTATTTAGCAATTGTCTTTTCTTAGGCTTCTTTTGCCCATGACAGTTTCTCAGACTTCGGTTTTGAAGATTTTAGCAATTTGATTTACATGGGTCAGGTTTTCTTTTTTTTTTTTTAATTTCCCTCAATTGAAATATGCTTGATGTTTTTCCTCATAATTACATTGAGGTTAAGGATTTTTGGAGGAAAACCACAGAAAAAGGTGTCTTCTCATCACATCATATGAAGGGTACATATTATCAACATAACTTCTCATTGGTGATGTTGACCTTGATTATATGGATAAGAGTATTTCTCAATTTTCTCTAGTATAGTCTTTTGTCCCCCCTATACTCTTTGGAGGAAAGTCACCATAGGGAGTCCACAGTTAAGGAGTGAAGAGTTATGCTCCACTTCCTTGAGGATGGGGTGTTCTTTTCATTCATTTTTAGTCTATTTATTTCAGATTATGCAGTTTACATTATATCATGTTCATTTCAATGTTCTTTACAAATAACAAAAACAGGAGAATCTACCCTGCACAGTGGTGACTGGTGAGAAAAGCCATCGGAGACCACCCTGGGGAAGCACTGACCATCAGGCAAGTAGGGCCATGGGAGGCCTCCCTGAATTAGGGAAGAAGATGCACCATACCAGTATACCAGCTCACCCCACGGATCTACCTTTAACACCTGCTTTTATTGGTAAACTTGGGTCTGCAGGGTGTGAATGGGCACTTCCAGCACTGCTGAAACCCAAGCAAAGACTATTACTGTCTCAAGTGGACAGGCCCTGGAAGGAACTATAGCAGCAGATAGCAAGAATGGGCTTAGACCAGCTTTTTTGGCACAGCAGGGCCAGTGTTTGACTTTGTCAGTAATCTTGAGTCCGCTGGGTGTGAGTAGGCATTTCCCTCACTCCAGCACCACTGAAACCCAAGCAGAGAAATCATTGGCACTGCAAGTGCACAGGCCACGTGAGGAACTCCTGCAGAGGAAGAGGCCAGGTCATCATTGGCAGCCCACTTGAAGCCCTAAAAACTGCCCCTAGCAACCTGGAGTTTCCCTTCCTTCTCTCTTCCCCTCCCACCTTCTCCACCAATACCCTCACTCATCCAATAGAAAAATCACATTCAGCTACCATAATACCTGCCATTTCAAATTCTAAACCTTCTTTATGACAAACAGAGAACTACATCCACATTCCACACAGCGATTCCATCATCACAAAGAAAACTGCAGAGCAACCCAGCACACATGAATTAATAAACAAAATAAATAAATAAATAAATACCAGCTCCATCTTTTCAAAATATTAAATCATAAAACCAAGACAAAACAAATCAATACATAACCAACAATTAAGGGCAACCCCAAAATGTCTAGGAAACAACAGGCAACTTTAAATCAAAAATAAATAAATAAATAAACAGTAAAACAGGACAAGGCATTAGAAGCAAAACCCCAAACAAAGATCTCATTAAATATGCAGGAAGAGGAGGCAATAGAATTATCTGAGAAGGAATTTAGAAGGTATGTTTATAGGGCTTTATAAGAGCCTAAGGAAACCCAAAACAGAAGCAAGGAGAACACAGACAGTTCCTTGGAAGAATTCAGGAAAATCATTCAAGACCAAATAACAAGATTAATGCGTAATCAGAACTCAGACAAAAACAGCAATTAGAAATCCAGATGACGAATACCAAAAGTAAAGAATTACGCAATACAGTATAAGCACAAAAGAGTAAGATAGAACTGGCTGAAGAATACATATCCCAACTAGAAGACAAATCCCTGGACACCAGCCTATATGAAGAAAAATCACAACAATGATTTAAGGGAAATGAAGAGAATCTAAGGCTTATATGGGATGACATGAAAAGAAACAACATATGTCTCATTGGAATTGCAGAACAAGAAGAGGCAAAATAAATAAATAAACACTGAGAAAATTATGGAAAACCTACTAACAGAAAACTTCCCTATATCATGAAGAAGGAAAAGATATTTGTCCAAGAAGCTCATAGAACCCTATACAAGATCAATCCCAAGAGAAAAACTGAGGTTTATTATAATCTAACTCTCTAAAACAAAAGACAAAGAAAAAATTTTAAGAGCTGCCCAGGACAAAAGAAATATTATTATAATAATCAAACTGTTAGGCTCAGCTCCAATTACTCAGCAGAAACCATGCAGGCAAGAAGAAAATGGGACAGCATATATAAAATACTGAAGGAAAAGAACTTGCAACCAAGAATTCTATATTGAGCCAAATTATCTATCAAATATGAGGGTGAAATCAAGGCATTCTCAGACAAACAGAAATTAAGGGATTTTGTGAAAACCAGACCAACCCTACAAGAAATGCTTAAGGAAGTCCTTCCAATAGAGAACCCACAACAGAAATCAAAAAAATCAGGATATGTGAAATCAGTACTAAAACCAAATCAGAAATAGAAACTCAAAATAAAACCATATAATAGCTAACCTATTAAAGGGCATGAAACTTCTAGGTACAAACTTCCAAATGGAGAGGGAAACAAGACAATGTCTTCATAGAATGAACTGTACTAAAGATGTAGAGACAAGAATGTACTTCAAGGTAACCACAGATAAAATTAACAATCTCCCTAAGCAAATCCAGAAAGAGGGAAAACATATGGGTTTAATAAACACAAAACCAACAATAAAGAAGAAAGGAGAGGAAGCATTTAACAACAAATTGAACTCAGCACAGAAAAGTATATGGACCAAGGAAACACCAACAACACAACAACAACAACAAAAAAAAACACAATAGAATGACAGCAATCAATACATAGCTATCACTAATTACACTCAATGTGAATGGACTAAATGCACCAATAAAGAGAAAGAGAGAGGCAGACTGGATAAGAAAAGAAGACCCATGGATATGCTGCCTACAAGAGACCTACTTTAGACACAAAGATAAAAACAAATTAAGAGTTAAGGGGTGAAAAAAATATACCAAGCCAAGGGTAGTCAAAAAGACTGGGAGTGGCAATATTAATTTCTGATAAAATAGACATTAAGGAGAAAAAACATCATAAGAGACAAAGAAGGACATTATATGATGCTGAAAGGGTCAATTGACAAAGAAGACATTATGATAATAAATATTTATGTACCCAATGAAAGTCTTCCAAAATATGTGAAGCAAACATTAACTGAATTTAGAGGGACAATAGACAACTCTACAATAGTGATAGGAGACTTTAACACACCACTTTCAAAGAGGGACAGGTCAACTAGAATAAAACTCAACAAAGATACAGAAGAGCTAAACAGTACAATCAACCAACTCGACCTCATAGACATATACAGAGCATTCCACCCAACAAAAGCACAATTCACATTCTTCTCTGGTGCCCATGGATCCTTCTCCAGAATAGATCATATGTTAGGACATAAAACAAGCCTCCATAAATTAAAAAACATTGAGATACTACAAAGCATCTTCTTGGACCACAATGATATAAAATTAGAATAATAATAGAAAGATCAAGGAAAAAACATCAAACGTGGAAGCTGAACAATTCACTGCTCAAAAACTACTGGGTAATAGAACAAATAATAACTGAAATAATAAAATTCCTAGAAACAAACAAGAATGAAGATACATCTTACCAAAACCTATGGGACACAGCAAAAGCAGTTTTCAGAGGACAATTTACAGCAATAAATATATACATCAAAAAAGAGGAAAGAAACAAAATCAACACTCTAACTCATCCCCTCAAACAACTAGAAAAAAGAACAACAAAAGAATCCTACAGTATCAAGAGGTAAGGAAATAATAAAAATCAGAGCAGAAATAAATGAAACAGAAAACAAAAACAAAGAGAAAATCAACTAAACAAAAAGCTGATTCTTCTAAAAGATTAATAAAATCAATAAGCCATTGGTAAATCTAACAAAGGAAAAGAAAGAGAAGATCCAAATCACAAGAATTGTAAACAAAAAGGGTGTCATCACAACAGAACCAACTAAAATAAAAAAGATACTGACAGAATATTATGAAAAACTGTCCTCCAACAGATTTGAGAACCTAGAGGAGATGAACAAGTTTCCAGAATGGCAAGACCTACCTAAACTATCCCACTCAAATACAGAATACCTGAACAGACCTATAACAAAAGAAGAAATTGAACAGGCCATAAAAAAACTTCCCACAAAGAAAAGCCCTGGCCCTGATGGCTTCACTGGAGAATTGTATCAAATATTCAGAGAAAAGTTGACACCTATGCTACTCAAGCTATTCCAGAACATAGAAAAAGATGCAATACTCCCAAACTCAGTTTATGAAGCAACCATAATACTAATACCAAAACCAGGGAAAGACCACACTAGAAAGGAAAACTACAGACCAATACCCCTCATGAACATAGATGCAAAAATCTTTAACAAAATCCTAGCCAACAGAATCCAAAAGCATATCAAAAAATGAATACACCCAGACTCAGTGGGATTCATACCAGGTTTACAAGGTGGTTCAATATCAGAAAAACAATCAATGTAATCCACCACATAAACAAAACAAAAGAACCATATGATTATATCTATTGATGCAGAAAAGGCATTTGATAAAATCCAACATACATTCCTGTTTAGAACTTTTAGCAAAATAGGGATAGAAGGGAAATTCCGCAACATAATAAAAGGCATATATGCAAAGCCAATGGCCAACATCATTATTAATGGAGAAAGACTCAAGGCATTCCCCTTACGAACAAGAACCAGACAGGGATGCCCTCTATCACCACTTCTATTTAACATTGTATTGGAAGTCCTGGCCAGGGCAATAAGGCAAGAAAGAGAAATAAAAGGCAATCAAATTGGCAAAGGGGAAGTAAAACTATCTCTATCTGCAGATATGATCCTGTACATAGAAAACCCAAGGAACTCAATTAAAAAAAAAAAAAAAAACTATTGGACCTAATAGAGAGGTTCAGCAAAGTGGCAGGATACAAGGTCAACATACAAAAATCAGTTGGATGCCTCTACACCAACAAAGAGTCCTCTGATAAAGAAGTAAGGGAAACAATACCATTTACAATAGTTACTAAAAAAATAAAATATCTAGGACAGAAAAGACCTATACAAAGAAAGCTATAAAACACTGCTAAAGAGACAACAAGGATGCTACATAAATGGAAGAACTTACCTTGTTCATGGATAGGTAGACTGAATATTGTGAAAATGTCAATATTACCTAAAGCAATCTACACAGATTAACACAATCCCAATCCAGATTCCAACAAAATTTTTTAAGGACATGGAAAAACTAATTACTAATTTCATATGGAAAGGAAAGACACCTCAGATAAGCAGAGCACTTCTCAAGAAGAAAAACAAAGTGAGAGGTCTCACATTCCTGGATCTTAAGAACTACTGTACAGCCACAGTAGTCAAAACAGCATGGTATTGGTACAATGGTATACAGATCGACCAATGGAACAGAGTCCAAAGTACAGATATAAGCCCATCCATCTATGGACAGCTGATCTTTGACAAAGATCCAAAATCCATTAAATGGGCATGAAACAGCCTCTTTAACAAATGGTGCTGGCAAAACTGGATATCCACTTGCAGAAAAATGAAGCAAGACCAATACCTCACCCCATACACAAAAGCAAACTCAAACTGGATCAAAGACTTAAATGTAAAACCCAAAACTATAAAATTCATCAAAGATAAAATAGGGACAACTTTGGGGGCCCTAGTTTATGGCATAAATAGACTATCAAGCATAATACAGAATGCACAGGAGGGAGAAGAGAAGCTAGATGACTAGGACCTTTTAAAAATTAAATTCTTATCCACATCAAAAGACTTCATCAAAAGGATAAAAAGAGAATCTACAGATTGGGAGAAAATATTTGCCTATGACTTATCTTGATAAAGGACTTATCTCCAAAATCTACAGGAAACTTCAACACCTCAACACCAAAAAGACAAATAACCCAATTCACAGACGGGCAAAAGACTTGAACAGACACTTCACCAAAGATGATATACTGAGGCCAACAAATATATGAGAAAACTGCTCCCGATCATTAGTCATTATAGAGATGCAGATCAAAACAACAATGAGATATCATCTCACCCTGGCAATAATAGCAAAGTATAACAGGACAGAAAATAACAAATGCTGATGAGGTTACAGAGAGATTGGAACTCTTGTGCACTGCTGGTGGGTTTGTAAAATGGTACAACCATTGTGGCAAACGGTATGGTGTTTCCTTAAAAAACTGAAAATGAAATACCATTTGACCCAGCAATTCCATTACTAGGAATATATTCTAAAGAGGTGAGAGACAGCATACAAACAGACATATGTACACCTATGTTCATTGCAGCACCATTCACTGTAGCAAAGAGATGTAAACAACCTAAATGCCCATCAGTGGATGAGTGGATAACGAAATTATGGTGCATTCACACAATGGAATACTATGCTACATTAAAGAACAATGAAGGATACACAAATCATCTCATAGTGTGGATGAGGCTGGAGAACATTATGCTGAGTGAAATAAGTCAATTGCAGAAGGACAAGTACTGTATGAGCCCATTGCTGTAAAAAAGACAAAGAAGGGTTTGCTTGCAAAAGGGGACTCACGTTGTAGTTACCAGGGTGGGAAGGGAAGGAGAGGATTAATTTCAGCTACTTGGCGCCCACATGCTGACATGGGTAAGGGGAAGGATATATGGAAAGACTCTGAGACCACCATGATAACATTAGGAAAAGGGAGGACACTGAATTGTGTACATAGGAGATAGACAACAGATGCTAATACCTACCAGTGTGCCCACAGTACTACATTGCCATTAACATCAAACACCAGGCTACAGATAAACACATAAACACCAAGGAGGACCAGATGGGGGTCAGCAACCAGGAGTATACTCTAGACCAAGGATAGATTCAGCACAGGCTAATCTTGCACAGATATCAATGATACAAAATACCTGCAATCCTTACAGAAACAATAGAAGATAGACACAGCAATCTCTCACAGACACCCAAACACCATGGGAGAGAGATTCAATGGATCTACTGTCTCAGGACCATGGTACTGGGGACATCAGATTCAACTGGCACAACATAATACTTAAAAGCCTTGTTCTTCATTGTACATTGGTGAGTAGCAACTGGAATCTTAAAAGCTTTCAAGTGGCCTTCTAAGATGTACCTAATAGTCTCCTAGCGTCAGAAGCGAAGAAGAGTGCAAAAAAACAAGGGCATTTGGAAATAATCAGCCTGAGGACACGATGGCCCTTGAGACCAGAAGAAGTAGATGGTGCCCGGCTACCAATGCCAACCACTCAGGAAAGGATCAAATCTGGAGATCCTGAATAGAGTGGGAGGGAAAACATGGAACAAAATCCAAAAACTCAGTAACAACCAGAATTATTGGTCAGATGGAGTCTTGTGAGACCACCAATACGATGATCCTGGAATACATTCTGCACCTGGAATAAAACTCACTCCCAGGGGCTGGCTCTCAGCCCAATAGTTAACAAGATGTACATGCAGACCACTCAACCCAGGGTGATGCACCCACATACTCTACGGAAATACATTCTTCAAGCAATAGACCCTGGGGCACCAGAGGGGCAACATTTACACAGAGGTATTGCAGAACAAGCAAGAGTGTGCAATTATGAAGAGCACAAAGGGAGGGTTACTGGGCAGGGAGGGGAGGAGACTGGGTTGGGGTTGGGCACGGTAAATGGAGAGTGAGACTAAATGTACACATAACATTGAGTGTAAAACAAACTCTTATAATAAATTTAAAAATAATAATAATAATTGCTCATTGAAAAATTTTTATGATGAATGCTTTAAAATATTTGTCAGAATTCTAAAATCTCTGTCACCTTAGTGTTAGTCCCTATATTTTCTTTTTTTTCATTCAAAATGAGATTTTCCTACTTCTTTGTATGACTAGTGACTTTTTTTTTCATGAAATCTGGACTTTTTGAGTATTATTAGACTCTGGAAATCATTTAAACCTTCTGTTTTAGCTGGATTATTTTTACATCATTCTGACAGTGGAATAAAGGGGATACTGCATTGCTATTACCAGCTGGAGGTAGAAGTCATGTTTCTCACTCTACCTCCATTCACAAGAAGGGGAACTCCTTGGTACTTCTAGTTGATAGTGAGAGTTCTGACTCTCTGCTTGTCCTTCACTGATGTCTCCTAGACTGGAAGTAGTAGAAATGACTTGCAATTGCTACCCATATGGCCTTCACTGACTTCATGAAAGTGAAGTCCAGGCCTTTGCCTGACCTTCTTTAACCCCATCACAGGGAGTTTGTGGGAGTTGGGCCATGTATGAAGTAAGAGTATCCTCACTTAGCCTTAGCTGGCATGAGTAGGATTGGGCCAAATTTCTTCTGTGGTATTGTCCTGAAGTGGAATAGTTAATGCCTAAAGTTTTCTGCCTTGCTAGCCTTCCTCTATCCTGACCCTGTGGATAGGTAGGGTAGGACTTGCTTTCTTTTTTTCTTTTTTTCCTTCCTTCCTTTCTTTGTTTCCTCCTTCCCTCCCTTTGTTCTTTCCTTTCTTTTCCTTCCTTTCTCCTCTCCCATCCCTCCCTCCACCTCCCCTTCTCTTTCTTCTTTTGTCCTGCTCCCATTGCCATTTCTAAGTTCTTGGCTTCTTCCACTCCAACTGCAGTACATATGGAAAGATAGATAGATGACTATTGGGCTGAGAGCCAGCCCCTGGGGGTGTGTTTTATTCTAGGTGCAGAATGTATTCCAGAATCATAGTATTGGGGGTCTCACCAGATTTCATCTGACCAGTAATTCTGGTCATTATTGAGTTTTTAGATTTTGTTCCATGTTTTTCCTCCCACTCTATCCAGTTTCTCCAGCTTTGATCCTTTCCGGAGTGGTTGGCGTTGGTAGCCGGGTTTTGTTCCACATTTTTCTCCCACTCTATCCTGGATCTCCAAGTTTGATCCCTTTCTAAGTGGTTGGTATTGGTAGCCAGCCACCATGTAGTTTTCTGGTCTCAGGGTAATATGGGCTGAAGTTCTCACGGTCCATTAATCCTTTGACTAATGATTTCCACTAGTCTTCAATTTTCACTCCAGACAAGGAAAGATGACCACTTTTAGATAATCACTCTCAAGCTTTTAAAACACCAGTCACTACTCCCCAAAGTAAGATGTGGGACAATATTTTTTTATACCATGTTGTGTCAATTGAGTTTGATGTCCCCATGACCATGATCCCCAACCCACAGGCCCAGGTATTAACTCCCTCAAGGTACTTATTTGTGGCTAAGAAGTTATTTGAACTTTGCCTCTTATTATGGTTAAACTACATAGGGACACTTTTATAGCACATACAAATACATTTGTAGGTATACCGTCTGCCAAACCTATGTATGGTCGTGAATATATTCCCATTTGCCTATCTATCTATTTCCATGATGTTCTTACCTGTGGACTCACATGTAGATTAGTGTTTACTGCTACTGATCATCAGTATTATGTATGCAATAGTATTTGCCTTTTGGTTTATACCTCTTGTTTAACCATTTTAGAACATGCTCATTTTATAATATTTATTCAATAGATTCACTACATACTCAGGTTGGGAAGGGGAGGCTAGTTTACTGTTTATTCTGTTTGCTAAAAATTGTTTATTGTATATAGCTCCTTGTGTATTTTGTCAGTTTGATTGTGTTCTCAAAACTAGCAAGATTTCATGTGCTAAAATCCTGTGTAGCTGGTGTTGAGGGTATGGTCCACCAGAGAGGCTTTTGTCTTTATTTTCCAAATGCCCCAAGAATTTCATTGACATCAGGAGTGAGCTATATTTTATGTAGAATTTTTCAGATTAAAGTTCTCTTCTGACTATGCAGAGAGTATTCCAACTCTGAATTTATATCTGGACAATCCTATGATTATAATTTCTCAGAATAAACAATTTTTCTACCTACAAACCTGGCCAATTAGAAAATATTTTTGGTGTTTTCTTTGTGCTGCTCACAACAATCTTCTAAACCACATCTTCACTGAAGGAATAGGTTCTGAGGGTTTCAGGTCCAAGGAATTTAATTCTACTTCACATATTTGCAGGGGCAAAATTTCCTTCTAATGCCTCTATCATTTTGATTATCTGAAATCACTTCCCATCATTCTTTTTCTCCCAAATCTTCTGCTCTTTCAAATGTCATGAGATTGATTGTTTGTTTTGAATAATTCTTCTAGGATTCATAGGTATTTTTACTGGAAGGATCTATGATTATCTAAATTTAAATATTGTCGCTATAGAAGCATAATCTTCTTCTAACCCACAGGTATATTTTAAGAATCCATTGAGATAATATATGAAGACATAATTTGTAAGCTATATCCAAAAACCAAACTCACTGCCATTGAGTAAACTATATAAGCATCATTAAATACAAGTTTATTTAATGATGGGCCAGACTTCATCTCATCTACTTTGGTCATGTTGTCAGAAGGGACCAGTCCTTGGAGAAGGATATAATACTTGGTAGAGCAGAGGGTCAATAAAAATGGGATGGATTGACCCAGTGGCTGCAGCGATGGACTCAGATATAGCAAAGATTGTGGGGTTGGCTCAGGACCTGGCGGTGTTTCTGTTGTACATGGGGTCACTATGAGAAACAGCACCTAACAACAACAAAAACAATATAAATTTCACTTCATTATCATTATTGTAATAATTGGTATATTATAAAATGTCATATAACTTTTTTTTTTCTTCTATATTTTAGAAAAGAATCAACAGAACCTTGAAGAATAGTGAAGTTATAAAGGAGAAGTGGAATTAAACTATATTTGAAGTGTAATTGATATTAAATCCTATTCTACATTACCATATCTCCCAAACCATTTCAAAAGCAAAACTTCACTTTGGGGTATGTCTTTCTCTTTCAAACACTAGAAGTCAGAAGATCAAGATGATTTGAAAATTCAAGATGATTCTTGAAATTGACTTGTGATATTAGTTAAAATGATGACTGGTAAAACAAAAGTCAATTAAATACTATTCTGAAACTTCATAAATATTAATATATTACATCACTTTAATTTTTGTACATTTATATTTATCAAATTTAGTGAAAGAAGAATGAATTTGATAGAAGTATTAGTTTGATAAGAAAAACAACTATCTAAAACAATTTTAGTCCAAGTCAACTAACAATTATTTTATAAGCAAAAAATTGGGAATCTCATTTCCAGTGTCTTAGGAATATTGTTTTTTATTATAATAAGAACAAAGACTACAAAAACAAAGAAAGTAGGTCCTATGATATTTCATACAAAATGCTGTTGTTGTTAAACACAAAAAAACCATTGCCATCTAGTCAATTCCAACTTATAGCAACTCCCATTGGGTTTTCAAGGCTATAAATCTTTATGGAAGTAGATAGCAGCTGGTGGGTTTGAACCACTCAGCTTCTGGTTAGCAGCCAAATGCCTTACTCCCTGCATCACCAGAGCTCCTTGTTGTTGGTAGATGCCATCAAGTCAGGTCCAACTCATAGCTACCATATGTACAACAGAATGAAACACTACTGGGTTCTTCACCATCCTCACAATTCTTGCTATGCTTGAGACCATTGTTGCAAACACTGTATCAATCCAACTCATTGAGGGTCTTCCTCTTTTTTCCTGACTTTCTACATTACTAAGCATATCCTTCTCCAGGAAATGGCCCCTTTTTATAATATGACCAAAATAGGTAAGAGGAAGTCTAGTCATTCTCACTTCTACGGAGCATTCCGTATGGACTTCTTCCAGGAGAAATTTGTTCATTCTTCTGGTAGTCCATGGTATGTTCAGTATTCTTGTCCAACTCCACAATTCAAAGTCATAATTTCTTTGGTCTTCCTTATTCATTGTCCAGCTTTCACATGCATATACCAAACCTCACTGTTGTTGAGTTGAACCCAACTCATAGTGACCCCTCCTTGGGTTTCCAAGGTGGTATCTCACTCATATGAAGTCATTAAAAATATGAGGGCTTAGGTTAGTTGCATTTTATTCTTCAAAGTTGTATCCTTGCTCTTTAACTCTTTAAAGAGGTTTTGGCAGCAGATTTGTCTCATTTATTGCAACATCTGATTTCTTGACTACTGCTTCCATGGGTGCTGACTGTGGATCCAAGTAAAATGAAATATTTGACAACTTTAATCTTTCCTCCATTTATTGTAATGTTGCTTATTGGTCCAGTTGTGAGGATTTTTGCTTTCTTTATGTTCAGGTATAATCCATACTGAAGACTGTAGTCTTTGATATTCATCAGTAAGTTGTTCAAGTCATCTTCAATTTCAGAAGCAAGGTTGTGTCATCTGCATACCCCAAGTTTTAATTAATCTTCCTCCAATCCTGATTCCACATTCTTCTTCATATAGTCCACTTTTCTGGATTATCATACATAATAGTAATTCACAAAAGACAGTGAAAATGTAGACTACTTATCAAAAGTCAAAACAATGATTTTATACTTTTTGAGAAATTGAAAATTATGTATTGTAATTTATGTTCTATTGGGTAGTGTATTAGGGTGAGTTATCTAGAGAAGGAAAACCAGTGGAACTTGATAGATTAGATAGATAGATAGATAGATAGATAGATAGATAGATTAGATAGATAGATAGATAGATATTAAGAAATTTATCATAGAGAAATGCCTCATGAGTTTGTAAAACCTGGCAAGTCCTGAGGTTATGAGTCAGATATCAGGCAGGAGCCTTCACCTGTCTGAAGTAGCTGCAGAGGCAAACAAATTCAAGATAGACTGTAAGATAACCAACTGCTTGATTCTAAGCTTTGTAGGTTAATGAATCCTAGGATCAACTAGCAAAATGGCAGACTACTAGCTCAAGTGCAAAGAACTGGAGGTTAGATGATTACAGGCCAGATGCAAAATCCAGTTTGAGTGAAAAACTAAAGAGATTTTCCAGAATATCCATATATATTATAAGCAGGCCACACCCCTAAGTAAATTCTCTTTCAACTGATGCTATTCATATTAGCTCTCTTCATGGAAGTAATTACATTACATAAGCTCACATGATGGATGATGACTACATCGTAACTACTAAACTACTGAGAATCATAGCCCAGACAAGTTGACATGCAGTCATAACTATCACAAGTGGTGTAGATTAGATGGCAGGATGTGGAGATCAGTAAATACAACAGAGGCAGATATTTAATAGTGTTGAAAAATATTCTATTTATATACAGAAAAAAGATATTTTTTGTGTGTGTAGTCATGGAATAACTAACTTTGAGTGGAAATTCTGAATTTCAATTTAATACACTGAGACAAAGAAACATTTATTTGGGGCCCAGGTTTTGCTATTTGTAGCATGGTTAAATATGCTACATTTACATGGTTAAGGACATGAATCTATTTGGTTTCTGAGTTCAGTTAATGGGTTCACCAGAACTATTACTATTTAATCCTTAAGTATGGATAGTTTGTAAGGAGAGTGCACATTATAAGAAATATCATTTCTACATACAAAAAATATTTGTGTTTAATTTCTTAGTTGGGAGCTCTGATAGCGTAGTGCCTAAGACACTTGACTGCTAACTAGAAGGCTGGCAGTTCAAACCCACCAGCCACTCCTCGGAAGGAAGATGAGGCAATCTACTTCCACAGTGATACTGCCTTGGAATCCCAAGGAGGGGTCACTATGAGTTGGGTCCAACTCGACGGCACGTAACAACAACAACAACAACAATTTCTTAGTTAAAATATAAACAGTTAAAATAGCAAAGGATATCAGTGATACCTTTATTATGGTTGTCATTATCACAAGGGAAAGCTAAAAAAACTGTTAGGAACTTATTTTTCGCCACCTCAGTTTCTTCATTGCTGATATAACCTCCTTATTTCTTAATGTATAGATCAAGGGGTTTAAGAGAGGAGTGAAAACAGTGTAGAATATTGAAAGAACAGTATCCACTGAGAAGTTATGGAAAGGTCAGATATAGATAAAGATGCAGGGCCCAAAGAAGAGGGTCACCACAGTGACGTGGGCAGTCAGGGTGGCTCGGGCCTTGCCCATACCTGCTGAGGATCGACGTCTCACAGTGACCAGGATGACTGTGTAGGAGATGAGCAAGAGCACAAAAGAACTCATACTCATTAGATCAGTGTATGAAAGTGTCAGTATCTCTAGTATATAGACATCATTGCAGGCGAGTTTAATAACCAAGGGAAGATCACAGAAAAAGTTGTTTACATCATTTGGACCACAGAATGGAAGGTTTACTATGAAGACAAACTGACTTGCTGAGTGCAGGATCCCAATGAGCCAGGAGCCCACCACAAGGCCTGTGCACTTGTGTACACTCATGATGGCTGCGTAGTGCAGGGGTCGACATACCTGTCATATGCCATGGCCACAAGGAGCATCATTCCATACCACCAAAGATATGCAGAAAGAATATCTGGGCCATGCAGCCCTCAAAGGAGATGGTCTTATGCTCCATGAGGAAGTTAACAATCATTTTGGGAGTAGCAAAAGTGGACAGACACATATCAATGAAGGAAGGTTGCTGAGCAGGAAGTACATGGGTGTGTGGAGAGCAGGTTCAGAAAGGACTGTGAGCATAATGAGGAGGTTTCCCAGTAGAGTGGATAGATAAAAAAGTGTGAAAAATGCAAAATAGAATAGTTGTAGTTCTAGAGGACCAGAAAGGCCATGCAACACAAATTCAGTCACTCTTGAGTTATTTCCTTGGTCCATGATTTCAGGTTTCTGAAATCAGATCAGAAAATGTCCTGTAAAGTGAAATGGAAATGGAAATAATATCATAGGATTGTGCAAGGAAGCAAGCAAATCCAAGCATGGCATAAAACATCACTCCATATACTTATATAGATTAAATCTTCATATTGTGGTTGTTTTGTGCCACAGAGTATATTCTGACTCAATGGACCTTGCAGGATAGAATAGAACTTCCATATAGGTTTTCCTAAACTGTAATCTTGTAGAAGCAGATTGCCAGGTATACTATGGAGCCACTAATGGGTTCGAACCACTGACTTTTCAGTTAGCAGCCCAGGGTTTAACCTTTGCTCTTGTAGGGCTCCTTTAGATCCTCATAGGATACAAATGCATATTGCCAGCAGGCACATCATTTGAAGGGACTATGTTTACCACAGCTTTCATCTCTGCACTCCATAATGAAAACCACAGTTTTTATACCTCACTTCCATCACTTTAAAATTCCTAATAAATGGCACAGTGAAACTCTGAAGTCAAAGTAATATCAAGGTTTCAAATCTTATCTCTTATAATTCCTAGCAATGTGATCTTGGGCAGGTTCTTTAAGCTCTCTGTGCCTCAGTTTTTGCATCTTTATATTGGGGGAATAATGATATACACCTTATAGGATTGTTGTAAGAAATAAGAGTTATGAAAAGGAGAAATGTTTATAATAGTGAGGCCCATAACACATGTTCAGTAGATACTCGGTCTAATGGCTTTTTTTAGGAAAATATTTCTATATGCAAATTAACATAGTATCTACTTAATAAAAGAAGATATTCCATGTACTTTAGTGGCATCAATTTACAGTGAAATATATTAATATTTGAGTAAATATCATAATGAATATTATACTTTTATCTTTTTACCATATAGATGTTAATGTAGAATTTGTAAAGACTTCTTGGCCCATTTCCCAGTGACTCTGAGTTTAAGTGCTCTTCAGTCTGAACTACAAAAAAAAATGCTGATATGATCAACTTTCTTCTGTATAATTTACATAAATACATTTTATGTTTCTTAAGGAAAGGAACCATATTTTATCCTTCATTTTTTCCCCCTCAGCACACATTGGTCATAGACTGTGTTCAATAATATTTGTGGATTTAAATGTGTTTCGAGTTTCATACGAGTTAAAAGAGAAGTGCTTTTATTTTACAAGCTAATTCTCTTTGTGTACTTTGGAGAAAAATGTTTCTTAAGAGCCTTGAAATTTTTTGTCTGAGAAATAAAGACATTTCTGTTTCGGTAAACTCTCAAGTTTTAACTTAGTATGAAAATTAAGTTACTAAGCTCTTTATGAAGAAACTAAATGGAATGCAAAAACAAAGAATACCTACACTCAACAACACAGGCACTTTACATTTAGAAATATGGTCTCCAATTTTTTTTTTTATTTCACTCTTCCAACAGCAGAGAAACTATAACCAAGTATGTTGATATACCAGTAAATTATAACTAACACTACTAACTAAAATATTACCAAAAATATAAAATAAAACTGAAATTTAAGACAAAAATTTTCATAAATATCAAGAGACCTACTAATATTTTCCTCACAGTGCAGCATCTCACCTGCTGGGACATGTGTATATACCCTACTTTGGATTCTACTGATCAAGAAATGGAAGTGACTCATGTTCTGGAGAGAAATTTCAAAAAGCCTGAGTTGGGAGAAATGTAAGTCATTGCAGGTAGCACTCTCTTTCTGAAAGAGGGGACAGGAAGTCACTTCAGGACAGTTAAGATGCTTTCCCTAGGTTCCTTGGGTGGTATAACAGTTAAGCACTTGACTACTAGCTGAAAGGTTAGCAGTTTGGACCCACCCAAAGGCTTTTCAGAAGATAAGCCAGGCGATCTCCTTCCAAAAATTCATAATCTTGAAAACCCTATGGAGCAGCTCTACTCTGCACACACGGGGTCTACTGAGTGCGAACTGACTCAGCAGCAGCTAACATCAACAACAAAGATGCTTTCCCACCTTGGGAAAAACAGTCAAGAGGGTAGTCTATCTTCAGTTCCTTCT
>NW_006922431.1:385085-387921 GCF_000298275.1 Orycteropus afer afer
GTGAATTTACTCTGTAAATCTTCACCCAAATCCTAATAAATAAAGAAAAAAATATATATATAATGAAAAGTTTTATATATTAATAAATTCAGTTTTCAAGAAAATGTTTAAGACAATGGGAGCTATGGGAAGACTATATTGAGTGAGTTGTTAATGGTGAAATGTTGAGAGGTCACATCTTCAAATGCCACCTTTATTGAGAGTACCACTGTTGGCAGGGGGTGGTTGAGAAGCATGCCATTTCTATGGCAATCAAAGCCTTATGCTAAAAAAAAATGAAATTCCCTGGTAGAAATTTTAAGTACCAGCTAAGAGTTGAAGGAGGATAAGGAATGAGGTTTTTCAACATATCTATATAATTACTTCACAAAATTTATAAATAGGCTAATCTCTCTTTCATGTCCCTTGAAACTAGCCATATATTATTTTTAATCTCCTAAAATAAACCAACTCTTGGTACAAGGAGTTATAAGAGAAAAAATGTAATGTCCAGACATTCCACTGATCAGAGGGCAGTGCAAGACATTCAAAGGGAAACCAAGCACCAAGTAACTCAAGAAAAAATTTTATAAAATAAATTATTTTATTACTCATTTCATGCTATTTCTTTTAAAATAAGGAAGCTGAAATTATAATCTCTCAGCTAATTGAATTTTTTAACTTTTTATTGTGATTTAAATACAGGTTTACAGAGTAAATCAGTTTTCCATTCAACAATTCATAACATTTTGTTTAATGTTCTTGATTGTAATCTCCACAATGTAAGATCACTCATCCAACTTCCTCCCTATGTTTACCATTTCCAATCTTCCTTCTTTCCTAATCCTTCTGGTCATTTGAAATTTGTCCTTGGGAAAATGCTGCCTTTTTGATCTCCAGTGGTTGATTGTTCTAAGGAGTGTGTACCTCCCTAGTGTTACTGTTCACGTTGTACAACTGTCTATTGTTTGGCTGAAAATTGTGCCATGGGCGTGAGCTCCAACATAGAGTAATTTATGGCCATATTCTCAGGGTTTCCACCAGTCTCTTTCCCGCTAGTAAGACTGATCTTTTTTTTTTTTTTTTTTATGATTTTGAGTTTTGTTCCACATTTATCTCCAACTCTATCTCAGACATTCTAATGCTATCACTTTCAGAGCTGTCAATAATGATAACCTGTCTCTTGGAGTGGATACATGCATGTTCACACAAGCTGAACAGGTATAGGAAGGAGAATGTGACTAAACCCATGAATATATATATGTTTGACAGAAGGTATTTCTGCGTAAGTATTTACATATGCTGCAAATATATACATGAATATAGTAGATACAAGGGCTAAAGTTTAGAGAACTTCTTGGCCCTAAACAAACAATTTCAGGGAATAAGTTTCTGGGCCTGTGGCTCAAGACCATAGTCTTAGAGGACACTGAGGTCAATTGGCACAACATAGTACACAAAGAAAATGTTTCACAACCTTCTTTAGTAGCAACTATAATCTTAAAAGATTATGAACAGCGTCTAATAGGCAACCATTGGCCTCTCCCAGTCTAGAGCAAAGAAGAGTGAAGAAAATCAAAGGTGAGTGGAAACAACTCATCCAAAGGGCTAATGGACCACATGAAACTTTAGCCTCCACAACCCTGAGATCAGGTGATTGGATTTGATTCTAAGCTCCATAATGGAAGTAACCAAGTTTTTATGCACCACAGTTAAGCTTGTACCTCACAAATGGTCTTCTTATAAAAACTCAAAAAATCATTTTAGTTAATAAAAATTAATGAATAGATTTGTAATAATAATGTGAATGATTATATTAATGCATGAATGAATATAATGCAGTTTTAATAGACAGAGTAATGACTGATAATATACAAATTATTATTCTGTACTTGTTTATAAAAACCCATTGCCCTTGAGTAAGTTCTGACTCATCATGAGCCTATGGGACAAATTCAACTGCCCCACAGGGTTTCCAAGACTGTAATCTTTACAGAAGCAAAGTACCACATCTTTCTCCCATGCAGCATCTGGTAAATTCCAACCACAGACCTTTCTGCCAACAGCTAAATTCTTAACCACTGTGCCACTAGGGCTCCTTCCTTCTTTGTAGACAAAAGAAGCTAATCTACAGAGAATTATGAATGATTAATTAGAGTTTTTGAGCATTAAACTTGAAATTTTTTGAAAAAGATATCTTGCATTCTGCCTATTCTCTTGAAACCATGACTATGTTAAAGTATAACTGATTAAATGAAAGGAAGGAAGGAGGAAGGGAGGAAGAAAGGAAGGGAGGAATTCTGAACAGCATCTTCAGACTGATTATACTTCTCCTTCATGACTACACTAATTTACTGAGCACTGATAAAGTCCTCTAAGCACTATGACAAAAACTTCTATTTGATTCCTTTGTTAAAATTCATCCTGATAATGAAAATTAGTTATGTTGAATTTTTATGTATTGGTTCATTCTGAGTTCTGAATTGTGGACACATCATTACATCATTGACCTACTAGCTGAGGCACTAGTAACATAGCTTCTGCACAAATCACCTGGGACT
Organism: Orycteropus afer afer; assembly: GCF_000298275.1. Lineage (NCBI taxonomy): Eukaryota > Metazoa > Chordata > Mammalia > Tubulidentata > Orycteropodidae > Orycteropus > Orycteropus afer. The sequence continues at coordinate 387,626 of NW_006922431.1, forward strand.
TTTGAAAGTGTGGGACTTGAACTAATCTCTGTAATTAACTGTAAAAAAGGAACAGTGGAGCATAAATGTTGGTAAATTTTCAATCAGGAATTGTTTCATTAGAAAAACTGAAAAAGCCATTAAATTAATTGAAGAAACTAAGTAGGATCCTTCCTTTAAAGAAAAATCACTATTTTTCCTCTTTGAAAAGTTATATTCACATATATATAGAAGTATATATAAATATACATAGAAGTATATAAAAAGGTATACAGAAATATATGTTGATATATACACAATATGTACTTGTATACATA
>NW_006922431.1:388456-391871 GCF_000298275.1 Orycteropus afer afer
TATATATATATATATATATATGTAAAATACATATTATACATGCAAATTTACATATATGGACAGAAAATATACTTCTAGATAATATATATAAGCATAGATATAGCATATAAAATTTGTATATATGTATACATATATATGCATATATATAAAATCTAAAATAGTCATACTTCAAGTATAATTTCATTCTTACATTACAGAATCTTAGGAGTTCTGATGGTGTAGTGCCTAAGGCATTTGACTGCTAACCAGAAGGTTGGAGGTTCAAACCCACCAGCCACTCTTCGGAAGGAAGACTGGGCAAACTTCTTCCGTGGTGATACTGCCTCAAAAACCCAAGGAGGGGTCGCATCCGACTTGACAGCAGTGAGTTTTGTTTTGTTATTTTTAAAGAATCTCAGTAAAGTAAGATAATTGACCTGATATGACAAAAAAATTACAAAGTAACAGTTTTCATTATGTAAATTGTATTCTCTGCATTCTAAAATAATGTTTGCCTTACCATGTGCATTATCATATACTAAAGATGTATAAGCATAAACATATAAAGAAGTAATTTACGTGAATACACTTGTATTCACAGCAGAATCACAGTTTGTGTCATACCTGGAGAATAAACTCAAAGATCACAGCGGCTAAGTCTGCAGAAGAGAAAAATGCACTTTTGTGGACATGAGGTTAATGACATAAAAAGAATTAGCTCATCTCAGGACATTAAAAGGGAGTTCAAACATGGTGAGACAAATTCAATCTTGACAGAATATTAAAAAAAAAAAAAGATAACTATTTTGAAATAGTTTTTCTACAGAGAGCTATTTGAAGTGACAGAAGTATGAAAACTTACATGAGTCATTGCTGGGTTGCCATATAGACTTACTTACTAAGACAGAATTTCTCTGTTTCAGATGAGATATTGTGACATAAGAAATGTGTTCTAATACTGTTTGCAATATGGCTTACTTGTGTTACACACTATATATAAGAGGTGGAAATTAAAATGTATTAGTCATTGAAGGGTGATTTTGTCCCAGTGGGACCATTGTTAACAATTTATTTTTCATAATAGACTGAAAGTATTATCTCTACCTAGGGATTCACCCTTCTAAGAATCATGCTCTCAACCTTTCTTTAGCCTCTTCTAATTTGTGTGACATTTAACAGAAAAGATTTCTGAGCATATTTTAGAGTTATAATTGGATTCTCATACAGTGGCTTTTATTTGTTCTGCAGGCTGTGTGAAATAAATATTGTTATAAGCCACAATTCTATTTGCTGTAATAATCCAGTTCCAGTTGCCATCAAGTTAACTCTGACTCATGGCAAACCTATGTGTGTCAGAGTAGAATTATGCTTCATAGGGTTTTCAGTGGATTAGAAGTAGATTTGCAGCCCTTTCTTCTGAGGCATCTATGGAAGGATTTGAACCACAAAACTTTCAGACAGCATCAGAGCACAATTAAACATTCACATCACCCATGAACTGCTGTTGTAATAATATGTTTCACTGCCATGAAGCAGATTCTGACTCATCGTGACCCCCATAGGGCTTCCAAGACTGTAAATCTTTATAGAAGTATATTGTCTCATCTTCCTTACATGGAGCAGCTGGTGAGTTCAAACCAGTGACCTTCTGGTTAACAGCCAAATGCCTTACCCTCTGTGCCACCAGAGCGCCTTACTCTAATAATAGCTATAGCTAAATATAGATATATAGCAAAACTTTAAATCATTGGGCAAAACAAACACGTTACCTCTGAGTCCCTCAATAAATTTAATTCATTTATTTATTAAAACTGAATATCCATTATGTCTAAAACCACAGAAAAACAATTCTAGAATGAGTAAGACAAAGTGCTTACGAAGTTGTTTGCAATTTAAAATGTGCAATTAAAGAAAAGAAGCAATGAAAGATATATAAAAAGACTAATAAACATATTACAGAGATAAGCAAAGAAAATTACATAGATATTAAATGTTGGGAGAGAATACATTTTGCTGGAAAGAAAGAAATATGAGGAATGAGAAAGATAGAGAAGGAAATAAATGCAATGGAGAAAGAAAAAGACTAAAATATAATGTTTATGAATGGCCTTAAGTGAGACATAAGGTTCTGAAAGGCAGAGATAGTAAATGAGGGAAGAGTACACAGTGCATGACACCTAAATAAACAAAAGTGTGAGTGAAAAAAAGCGGAAGTGACATAAGAACCACAACTGTAGCTTGCCTGGAGCCTAGCATATGTCAGAGAGTTCAACTGAACCATGTTTTGAAGGATCTTAGCACAGTCTTTAGGATTTTATTCTTAATCTGTCGGAAAATTGAAAGCTATTCATGGATTCAGTGCAGGAGACTATTCTTCAGGAATGTGTAGACTATGTATCTAGCAGTGTTTATGCAATTGAACAGAGGGTGAAAGGGCTAGAGATGTGCAGGTACAATTGAAGACTATTGTAGAAGTTCCATGTATACATGAATTAAAGTGAGGAGAGAGGTTTAGATAGAGATGAAATTAAGACAATAAGCGTGTAGGGATAGTGTGTTTGTTATTAGCTGCTGTCTAGTGGGCCCCTGATTCGTAAGGTAACCCTTTACACATTGGGAGAAGACCATGGTGATCCACAGGGATTTCAGTGGCTGAGTTTTGGAAATAGATCTCCAGGCCTTTCTCCTAGTCCTTGTCTAGAATCTCTCCTGAAACCTGTTCAAACATAACAAGCAGGCTTCCACTGACATGAATGGTGGTGGTGCATGAGATGTATTGGCCAGAATAAACTGGGTCTCTTTGTGTAAAGGGAGGATTCTACCTCTGAACCACCACTGCCCTCCAGGGTTAGAACATTCACACTTAACTGATTGCAAACAAAGGCCAAGAGAAATGGTAGCAAATCAAAATATTAAAAACTTGGAAAGAACCAGATGGATTATTCTGGTACAGGGAATTTCAAACTGTGGTCCCTGAAATTCTGAAGGTGTTTGCAGATGCCTTCCATGCTGCTAAAGTGAAATTGAGGCTCCAGATCTCCCCAGACCCCCAAAGTGCTACAATCAGCCTTGCACAATATAAATGACCCTAACCAGAAGGCTGGCGGTTCAAACCCACCAGCCACTCTTCTGAAGGAAGATGGGGCAATCTACTTCTGTAGTGATACTGCCTCAAAAACCCAAGGAGGGATCGCTATGAGTCGAGTCTGACTCGACACCACACAACAACAACAACAACATCAAATAATGTAATAAATATTGAGGTATGTACAGTGGAAATGGCTCGGCAATTAAAAGGAATGAACTGTTGATAACCATAACAACTCAAATGCATCTCAAATAGTTATACTGAGTGAAAGAAGCCAGATATTCTATCCACACCCTCCAAAAAAATATGAAAGGTGGGGGGGGAGGGTTGAGAGACATGTTTGGGGGT
>NW_006922431.1:392911-393984 GCF_000298275.1 Orycteropus afer afer
AGTCATTAAATTTGCTCACTAAACTGATTACAGTTTTATACAAAATGTTGCAAAAACCTAGTATGCAGTGAGAAACACACTCTGAAAAGTAATTTTAAAATACAAATCAAGAAACTTTAGAATATTCGTATATTTTTCTTCCTAATTTAACACTTACCATTTGGCTACTAACCAAAAGATCTGTGGTTTAAACCCACAAGCTGATCTGTGGAACATAAATGAGACAGTCCTTGCATAAAGATTTACCTCCTTGGAAACCCTATGGGGCAGTTCTACTTTGTCTTACAGGGTCGGTATAAGTAGGAAACAACGCTATGGTAATGGGTTAATTTAACTCTATGAACCTTTTAGAAGAAAAGTATATAATAAAACACACAAATAATGAAAAATCATGTCTTTATTAAACTCACGATCATTAAGAATTGTATTTTAATATTTGTAAAAATTCTTACCAACACTTGAAATATATATTTATAGTATAGTGATCAACGTGATTCCTAGCTGCCATCTGTGAGTCACCACAGCCTCTGGTCACCTCCCTGCCTGCACATACACATTGGGGAAGAAAAGGAAATCCTTTGACCAAAGCCTGGCAGAGTGGAAACTGCATCTACAACATGACCAACAGAGAGCTCCTGAGGCACACCCTCAATGTCTGAAGTCCATGGAACGTTATTCTGTCAGAATCACCTGATCCCATTCTGGGTGATGCTTCAGTAAATTATCTGCTTAGGAGATGAGACTTTCCATCTTATAGTGAGTGTTTTATTTTTCCAGAGAGGGCTATGAATGAAGGTTAGTGTATGAGTGTCAGCAGCAGCAGCAGATGACATGTTGAGCAGAAGTCTTTTGAGACGCATAAGAAGAAGTCTTTTAATATGCATAACAATTTGGTTTTGAGAAAGTCCAGTCATCTAGTTCATCTTATGTTATTTGAACAATTTTGGTTACTTTTGATAGTCTACATATACCGTAAATTAGAGCCCCCAAGTTTACCGCCATTTTTTTCTTTGATGAACTTCATAGTTTTAGGTTTTACACTTAGGTCTTTGATCCATCATGAGTTCATTTTT
>NW_006922431.1:398381-409846 GCF_000298275.1 Orycteropus afer afer
TTTCAATTAGTTCCAGTAATCTTCTCACTGATGCTCTTGGTTTTTTTATGTATATTTGGGGCTCTTTCATTGGGTCCGTAGATATTTATTATGGCTGTATACAACCATAATAAATATCTTGTTCAAATGATCTTTTAATCATTATATAATATCCTTCCTTCTTTCTTATGGTGGCTTCTGTTTCAAAATCTGTTTTATCAGAAATTAATATTGCCTCTCCTGCTCTTTTTTAATTGCCATTTACTTGATACATTTTTGTCCAATCTTTGATTTTTTAGCCAATTTTTGTCTTTGTGTCTGAGGTGTGTCTCTTGTAGATGGTATATTGATTTTCTTATCTATTCTGGAACTCTCTGTCTATTGATTGGTGTATCTAATCCATTTATATCCAGTGTAATGATTGACAAGTGTAATGTTTTCTGTCATTTTGTTATTTTTTGTTGTTGTTGTTTTTCCTGATTTCTCTGTTCCCTTTAGTTTTCTGTGCTGAACTTATTTTCTTTATGATTTTTCTATTATTTCCTTCCTTGCTTTTGGTTTAGTATTTACTAAATATCTTTGCCATTCTTTTTTATTTGATAAGAGGTTAATTAGTTTTCTTTGCGGTTACTCTGTGATTTATTATTTTCTTCCAAACTTTAAAACAGTCCATTCTATCTCAAAATTGTCTTGACTTACTCTCCATTTGGAAGTTTTGTACCTACATCTTTATTCCCTCTTTTTGCTTTGTAGTTGTCCTCCTTTACAAATTGATGTCTGTTTCCCTGTATACAGTCTTGCAAGCTTATTTTACTTTGGATACTTTTATATTGGGGTTGGTTTCTGGGTTGTATTTCATGTCTGTTAATCACACATTTTTCTCTCCTGTTGTTTGCTCTCTATCTGAAGGACTCCCTTTAACATCTCTTGTAAGCTAGTCAGATTTTTACAAATTGCCTTAATTTATTTTTATCTATAATTATCCTAATTTCAATGTCATTTTTAAGGGACAATTTGCTGGGTATCTACTTCTTATCTAACAATTTCTTTTTCTTCCAGGCTTCATATATGTCATCCCATTGTCTTTTCACCTGCATGATTTTTGCTTAGAAATCAGAGCTTAGTTGTATTGGTTGCCCTTTTTAGGTAACTTCATTTTCCATTGCTGATTTCATGATTCTTTTTTTTTTTTTTTTTCTTTGTATTTGAAAAGTTTGTTTCTGATATATCTTGGTGATTTTCTCTCAGGGTTTATCCTGTTTGGAGTTTGTTGAAGTTCTTGAATAGATAAGGTCTCATGTTTCATCATATTAGGGAATTTTTCTTCCAATAAATCTTTGAAATTTTCTCTGGTTTTATTTGTCTCTTCCTGTTCTGGACTTCTCATCATATGAAAGTTATTCCTCTTTATGGCATCTAAATCTTAGCCTCTCTTAATTGTTTTAGCTCCTTTTCTTCTGATTGTTCCCTTATCATAGTATTATTGAGAGATTTGTCTTCAATCTCATTAATTATTTTTTCCATTGATTTGATTTTATTCCTTTCCCTTTTCAATTGTTATCTATTTATGAAATCTTGCATTAATCTTTTGGATTTCTGTTTCCTGTTTTTGTATGTTTCTAATTGTTCATTGTTCTTGTATTGTTTTCCTAAATTTTTTAAGAGTTTTCTCTTGTTTTCCTTAATTTTGTCAGTTTTCCTTGATTTTGTCGGTGGTTTCATTGATCTGTGTCTGAATCTGTTGAAGATTCCTTAATAAAATTCTTTTGAAATCCTTACCAGGTAGTGCTAATACCACTTCTTCCCCAGAGAGGTTTTCAGTCTCCATAATCTGGTCCCTTGATTGTACTACTATATATTGCTTATTTGTGTAAAGTGGTATATTATCTGTTCTCTCAGAGACATTTTGATGTCAAGACTGGGCAATCTACTTCCATAAAGATTTACCACCTTGGAAACCCAAAAGTGTCACTATGAGTCAGAACCAACTCTATGTCAGTGAGGTTTTTTTTTTTTTTTTTTTTTGTATTTGTATTTGTATTGAATTGATGATTCCTTCTTGGTGTGATTCACCCTTGTTTTTCTTTTTTGCTTTTTGCTTTATTTTATTTTGACATATCATCCAAGAAAGCAAGGAAGCTGAGCTATTCTATTCACTATTTTAGCAGCATGTAGGCATTCACCATCTGTCTTTCATTGAGTCTGATAGAAGATGAGAATGTGTGCACATGCTGTTCCTGTAGAGCAATTGAGGGAGGCTTGGGCTGATATTGGCCAACATCTATAGTTGATGAGTTGGTCCAGAAATAGATGGTGGAAGTTGCCCAGTGGGTAGGGCTGCAGAAGGTACAGAGGTGGTTGTGTTATGTGGCTATGGTCGCTCTTTCCCTACAGGTGGAACAAAAAATAAAAAGAACAGTGATAACAAATAAAAAAAGAGAGAACAAAAAATACAAACAGCATAAACAAACAACAACAAACACAGAAAGGATTTTAAAAATTGAAAAGAGAAGGACAAAAGAAAGACATAGATAAAAATAAAAATAAATTGGATGAGGAAAAGATGAAGGAGAGCAAGAGAAAAGGAATAGTAAAGAAAAAAATAAGAAAACTACAAACAAAAAAAGAATAGGAAAATGATGGCAGAAGAAAACAAAAAAGAAGAAAGAAAAAAAAGAAGAACTAGGGAAGGAAAGAAAAAAATAAAAAGAAAGAAAGCAGGACTGAAAAATAATTTAAAAGAAAAAAAAAAGAATAAAGAAAGAAATCTGGGAGGCAGGGCACACAGACAATGTTCCTGCTGGCCAAATGGCCAGCATTGTTCCTGCTTACCAAGCAAACAACTGGAGACAGGGCACCTGCTCCCAGATGAGTTTCTGCTGACCCAGAAAATAACTGGGGGCAGGTCACTTGGACCTGGGAGAAGTCCTTTGTGGCCCAAATGAGAGCCAAAAAATCACTGCCAGCCAAAAAGAATGCTGAGAGCCAGGCAGCTGATTGGAACTAGTTCCTGTCTACCCAGAAAGCAAATAAGAGCAGGGCACCATATTCCCAAAGACTTCCTCCTGGCCCAGAAGGTATTTGATGGCAGGATGCCTGGAACAAGAAAAGATTCCTGCTAGCTCAAAATGCAACTGAGAGCAAGGTGTTTGTTTCCAGAAGGAGTTCCTGCCTGCCCAAAAAAGCAGCTGTTGGCAAGACAAAGTCTAGTCTCAGACAAAGATGCTGCTGTCTCAAAAGGTAATTGGGTACACAATCTCATTGCCAGAAAAAGCTCCTGCCATCACTAAAGGCAGCTGGGTTTCGGGTGTCTGGTCTCAGAAACAGTTCATACCAGAAAAATGTTATCTGGTAGTAGGGGGCCTAGTAATGTACCTAATTCCTGCCTAGCCTGAAGGTAATTGGTGGCAGGGCACACAGGACAGGATGGAGTTCCTGCTGGCCCAACAGATGGGTGAAGGTGGAACCAAAAAAACTAAAACCATTGTCATTGAGTCAATTCTGACTCAGCAACCTTCACTGGGTTTGCAAAGCTATAAACCTTTATAGAAGTAGATTGCCTATCTTCCTCCTCCCATGGAATAGCTAGTGGCTTTGAACCTCTGAACTTCTGGTTAGCAGTCAAACTAGGATGGCCAAACCTCTGTTCACCAGGAGGGTTACAGATACAATAAAAGTGAGAATATCACACCTCTCTAGTCATCTGCCACCAGTGTCATTGCCCTTGTGTTCCTTGGCAAGCAACACGATTATCAGCTTGCTGCCTAGATCAGAATACTGCTTGCAAATATTCAAAATGGCTGCACACTCAGGCCAGTCAATAGTCACAGCTCCTTTTCTCTCCTTATTCAAGGTATTCACTAAGTTTCTTCAAAAAAATGGTATTTAATGCACTTCTTTACCCTTCCCTTTGAAACTCAGGGTTTTTGAGAAATCCAGAAAGGCCATACCTAGAGGGAGAGGACATATGTTTTTCCTTTAAAACTAATATATGTTTTCCTCTCCTCTTTCCATTTTCTACTCAGCTCCCACAACCACCACCGTTAAAACTGCCTGATCTCTAAAGTTATGATAGCTGATTTTGTTTAAAGGAAAATACTTTGCAGTTAACATTGTACTATATGAGAATGTTAAATGGCTGATATGTCAGTGAAGAATATGAACAAATGAAGTGTTAATAGTCACAAGTAGTTAATGTTGTTGAAAAGTCAAATATTTGAAAGTCAATGGTAACATTTTACAGAAATCTGCCTGGATATAGAATGTATAGGTTTAACTAGAATTTTTCTGACCTAATAAGGCATGTTGCATTCTTTGAAAAATATCCAGCAACACACTTCATTCTCCTAAGGCAAAAAATGAAACAATAAGCAATTCAACTGTAAAATAATCCATTTTACCTATATTTCCTCTTCAGCTTCTCTGGAAGAGTATAAAAAAGGATTACAAAGATAGGGTGTGGTTTGAATATTCATAGAACATATGTTAGAAATATGGTTAGAAGTGCAATAATTTCTTAGCTGAAAGAAGACAAGTTTTTGTCCTTCGGTTAATTAAAAGTAAATGTGTCAGTTTCTATGAAAATTGTGGGAAAAAGATGTTTACAGTGGACAAAACTGTTGCATTTGAAAATGTTTTTACATACAATTTGTGAACATTAAATTTTACAACAATCTAGTTGGAGGAAGAGATTATTTTCCCCATTTTTCATATTAGGAAATTAAGACTCATAAAGTTTAACTAATATATTCAATATTATGCAACCAGAAATTTAAAAACTCCAGAACCTCATCTTAAGCCTTCAGGACTCTTTCCATTTCACTAAATAGTCAAGTGTCTAATGTGATCTAAAGGTAAGGGGATCTCAAAAGTAACTATGCAGATATGAAAATGAGATAATTAGCATAGAATGTTGATGAAAAACTTTTAAATATTATTAAATGAACCATAAATGACCTTTTTAAAAATAGTCATCTCTATTTAAAATAGCAGGAAGTAATATATATTTTGTTTTCCAAAACAGCTAATGTTGTTGTTGTTATATGCCGTCGGACCCGACTCATAGCGACCCCTCCTTGGGTTTCCGAGGCAGATCACTACAGAAGTTGATTGCCCCATCTTCCTTCCGAGGAGTGGCTGGTGGGCTTGAACCGCCAGCCTTCTGGTTAGCAGTCAAGTGCCTTTAGGCACTACGCTACCAGAGCTCCCAAACAGCTAATATGTTTGACTTAAAAGAATACATTTTAGTTTGTAATTTATTAGGATGGACCGCTTAATTCCCTGATAATATCTGCAAAATGAGTTGTTGCTATGTTACATTTTGCAAAGATTCTTACTAAATCTGGAGCATAAAAATAAAATAAAATGGGTGAGTAACGTAGGCTGTGACAAAATAACTAAAACTGAATTACTCCAAAGGATATTTAAACCAACATTTATCCCTTGGGGTGATAGGGGGTGCCCTTCCAGGGGCTTTCTACCTTGGGGCCCAATATTTTCTTCCAAAAGCAGCAAGCCTCCTGCTCTTGCCATATCTTATTATTTGGTCAGTCACCTACGAAATGAGGACTGCCTTTAAGAGAAAATAAATGAGAAATCAACAAGGTATAGGAAGGGGAGAAAAAACAAGTAAGAAATTCTAATGGAGAATAACTCTGTATACATTGGTCAAATGTCATTTTGTCCAGAGCCTGGGTTGCACTGGGCTGAACTGAGATAATGAAAATGTGACCTTATTATGCTTCGGTAGAGTCTCTTCTCCTTGGTGTGTCAGGAGGAAATCCTTAGCACCTATCAATCAAATACTACAGAAATTGACCTTTAAGCCCTTTTCTATCACACCTAAACTCACATTTTCTATACCAAAGAAACTTAGATATAAAAATTTTTTTGTTAACACAGAAGTATTTCAATAAATCTTAAGTCCAGGTATTACAAGCCATAGCCCCAAGTTTCTTTTTCTCTAGTTAAAGGTCTTATTAACATCTTCCAAAGAGAAAATATTAAGCAATTGTGTCAAGGATATGGCTGAAATAAAGTAAAGAAAACATATCTGATTCAATTATCTGCATATTTTGTGAAATTGAAATAAATTTTGGCTTCTTTCAAACCAGATGCTCCTATAAGAATGTTACACCAGTTTTATAAATATTTTAGAGCTCAGATATCATGGCTGACACATTTCTTGACTTAGTCCTTGTCCTCTTCTTGGCACTCTATTTCACCGTTTTCCCATTTTATCGTTTTTCTATTTCATTCAGGACTAGGTATAGAACTGGCACTAGGGAAGATGAAGTGTTCCATGGAGATTCTATGTCATTAAGTATTTGCCAGGAAAAATGGCTGACATCCAGAAAGCCGAAACACTTTCAACTTTCCCTCAACTCCCATAGCTATTTCCCTGTTACACTTACCCATCAATTATGAACACATTATTTCTAATAGGTTGCAGAAATTTTGTACTTCATCACCATTTGAATTGAACTGAATCTTTAGTGATATTCCTCATTTTAGTAGGGAAAAAAAAATTGAAAAGTCCAGCAAAGAACATATGATCCCCTTCAATGATAATGCATGGTGAGTTGCTCTTTTAATCTTAAATATTATATATCATTAATAAGTCATCAAAATTGAATATATTTGCATTCTTATAATAAACTTTAATTATAGTGTGATGCAACAATATTATACTTTGGAATTTATGTGCAAATATTGTTGTTGTTGGCTTGTGCACATAGGTTTGTAAGTGAAATTGGCCAGTGGTGATATTAAGTCTCTAGGTGAAGTTCTTGGTGGTGCAAATGGTTAACATGCTCATGTGCTAACCAAAATATTGGAAGTTGGAGTCCACCCTGTGGTGCCTTGGAAGAAAAGCCTGGTAATTCACTTTTGAAAAATGAGCCAGTGATAATCCTAAGGAACACAGGTGTACTCTGACAGACATGGGGTCTTATAAGTCATCATCATCTTGATGGTAACTGGTCATCATTAAGTTCCTGCTACTCACATCTAGTTTTGGTGTTAAAGCAATAATAGGCTAATGAAATTAGAGTTCTCAGAAAACTACTGTATTTCTATTCCTTGGTATTATGTGTTCTTTAAAGTCTGAAAAAAAATTGTATAAATTTGAATATATCCTATGATTCTTATAGGGCTAAAAATTTTACTTCCTTCTATTGTACAAAATTTCTGTTACATAGCCTTAATTTTCTTTGTCTCTTTGGGAAAATTTGGGAATTTATATTTTCTTAGGAAGTCAACACATTCATCACGAATACTGTGAAGTCAAAAACAAATGTTATGTATTCCCAACCCCTAGTTTAATACATGTTTTTTTTTTTTTAAAAAAAAAAAAAAAAAAAAAGGCCAGTCTTCATTTCTAGCAGATATTCTGTACAAGAAATACTAAAGGAATTGTTCAGATTGAAATGAAGGCACATTATAGGACAACTTCATTCAATATGAATGATTAAATAACACAAATAAAGGTAATTATGCAGTTAACCATAAGATTGTACTAGTAGATTCTTTTTCTTTTCTTTTCTAGTCTGGTTTGAAAATAAACTTTATAAAATAATTAGGAAATTTTATTTTATGTTTTTGCAAGCATGTTTAAAATATACTCCAGTAGAGCACCCAATAGAGTCAATCTGCTAATATGTAACTTGATGATTCCCTCAGGAAATGGTGCCATTTGGTGTCTTTTGTAATCCTAATTGATAATCAACTATCCAAGCCAACATAATAATTACTTATGTCTGGATTCACTGGTCTGATTATTTTATAGTAGGGAGATAGTAATACAAGTTTCCAGTTCATTTCTAGTTCTCACTGGGTTCTCTGTAAGTGTTCCAACTTTAGCCGTACTTTAAAGTTTCTTAGAATTGCAGGAATAGAAAATATGAATTTTGTCAAAATTCACTGGATGTGATGGTGAAAGGGATAATTTCTACTCCTACTTTTATTTTCTAGACTCCTGTCTAATAATTGGAGAAATAAAAATCTCTTCAATTTTGACTCAATTGATACTCATATTTTGAAGGGTAGCTTTCCAACACTTCATTTGAATTTGGATGGCCCCAATTTTCCTTCTTGTTGAGTTTTAAAGAGCTTCCTATAATTTTTAATACAAGTCTATTTTCTAATATGTGTTTCAAAATATTTTCTCCAACTCATGGCTTGTTTTTTTAATTCCATTAACACTATTGTTCACTGAGCAGAAGTTATTAATATATATTTTTTTAATTTTTTATTTTAAGAGTTTGTTTTACATTCAACATAATGTGTCCATTTAGTTTCACTCCCCATTTACCATCTCCAAACCTAACCTAGTCTTCTCTCTTCCCTTTCCAGTAACCCTCCCCCATGCCCCTCATAGTTGTGCACTCCTGTTTGTCCTGAATTCCTCTGTATGAATGTTGCCTCTCTGGTGCTCCATGGTCTATTGTTCCAAGGGATGCATTTCCATAGAGTATGTGGGTGTGTCACCCTGGGTTGAGTGATCTGCATGTATATCTTGTTAACTATTGAGCTGAGAGCCAGCCCCTGGGAGTGAGTTTTACTCCAAGTGCACAATGTATTCCAGGGCCATAGTATTGGTGGTCTCACCAGACTTCATCCAACAAGTAATTCTGGTCATTATTGAGTTTTTGGATTTTGTTCCACGTTTTTCCTCCCACTCTATCAAGGATCTCCAGATGTGATCCTTTATTGAGTGGTTGGAATTGGTAGTCAAGCACCATCTAGATATTCTGGTCTCAAGGGTCATCGTGTCCTCAGGCTGATTGTTTCCAAATGCCCTTGTTTTTTGCACTCTTCTTCACTTCCAACACTAGGAGAAAATTAGGTTCATCTTAGATGGCTGCTTGAAAGCTTTTAAGACCCCAGTCTCTACTCACCAATGTAGGATGAGGAACGAAGCTTTTATGTATTTTGTTGTGCCAATTGAGTCTGGTGTCCCCCAGTACTATGGTCCTGAGATAGTAGATCCATTGGATCTCTCCCTCACATGTCTGGGTGTCTGTAAGGGATTACTCTATGTCTGTCTTCTGTTGTTGATTTTTAATAAAATACAACTAAGTTTTTTTTTTTTTTTTCTTTCAAGCATCATGCTTTTAGTGTTGTGTCTAAAACTCAATACCAAACTCAAGGTCATCTAGATTTAATCCCATATTATCTTCTGGAAGTTTTATAGTATTTTATATTTAGGTCTATCATCTATTTTGAGTTAATTTTGTGAAAAGTATGAAGTCTGTGCTTCAATTAATTTTTTTGGTGCAGTTACACCACCACTTGTTGAAAACTGTCTTTTTTTCCATTGAAATGCCTCTTTATCGTTCCTTTGTCAAAGATTGTTGTTGTGGTTTTCACCATTGAATCAATTCCAACCCATAGAGACCATACAGGAGAGAATAGAACTGCTCCATAGGATGAAATTTTCTTTTCATATTTTAAATATGAAAATGTAATATAGATAGATATGGGAGAAACTGGAGATAGACTGGAGAAAAGTTTATATGTTTTACTATAATTAAGCTAGTTTTAATTTGAAGTAGGTTGAAAGAAGTCAAGATGCATGTTATAATCACTAAAGCAACCAGACAGGGAATAATTGAAAAAATTATAGTTAAAAACCAACAAAGGAATTAGAATGGTAGTCAAGATTATATTTATTTGACTTTGAAAACGTTATAAAGAAAGAACAAAAAAGCAAAAAAAAAAAAAAGATATGAAATATATAGAAATAAAATGTAAATTTATATATGTAAATCCAAACATATCAAGAATTATATTAATTGTAAATTAATTACATACTCCAAACTAAATACAGAGATGACCATAAAAATACATCCAACAATCTGCTGTCTATAGGAGGTGCATTTTAGATTTAAAGACACGAATAACTTGAAAGCAAAAGGATGTAAAAAATAACTATAAGAGAACAGGAGTGACTATACTAATATCAGATTAAAAATATCTTTAAAAAAATCTTAAAAATATATTTTAAAAAAAATCACTTTAACCAAATATTTCCATTTACAAACCAGAAAAAAAGAGTGAGCAAGCTAAAACTAATATAAGCAACAAAGAGAGAGAAAGAGAGGATGAAAGGAAGGGAAAAAAATAATAATATAAGAAAACAGTGAAATAGAAAATCAATAAACAAAATCAATAAAACCAAAAAATGAAATAAATAAAACCAAAAGTTGGTTATTGGAAAAAGTCCTCAAAAGCTTTTAGATCAACTTACAGAATAAACAAGAGAAAGAGAGATGACACATACTACAAAAGTTAGGAAACAGGGAATGTCACTTCCACTAGTTTACCATAAAGTATAATGCTTGCTGTAGCATATTGTTATATATTAATTATCAAGATAAAGAAGTTTATCTTCATGACTAATTTGCTAAGAGTATATATTTTTTTAATCAGACAACTTGAGCAAGATATCAGTGATCTGCTGACCACCCCACTTGACATGGGACATTAGCCAGACCACAAACTACTCCCATTTCTACTGAATCTACTTTAGCTTCTCTGAGACTTAAGTAAGATATGTGTACAGCTTGTGGCAAAGGGCCCCAGCTTTTTTTAAATGTAACAAGAAGTTAGAGGTAGTAAGGGATAGATGGGAGTTTCAGTTTGTTTTATTTGGGATTCAGTTGTCCATGTTCTTTCTCACTCCATATCCAGCTCTTCTTCTTAGTCCTCATCCTTGATAACCTACAGCACTTGAAAATAGAAAGTTAGGAATTTTCTTTCCTTAAATTTCTGTCATCAATAATAGTAAGTGCACACACAATCTTGGTTTCCTTTATTTACTCTTACAAGATTGCAGACAGTGAAGCAGAGACACCAATTAGTAAATGATAACATCTACAAACCAAAAAGAGGGAATAAATAATGTAAATATAGAACTTCTAAATGGTGAGGAAGTCAAGATCATTGCAAGCTAGAGCAGACTGTTTTAAATATGAGAAGAAAATTATAAATTAGAGGACAATCTCAAATAAAGATAATAAACCTTCACATCAAAACAAAAAAGAGGGCAAGCATAAAAACTTAGCAAATACTAAAATAATAATAAAGATGATAACATGACTCATAAAATGAGCTCAGCACAGGAAATTATATGGAACAAAAAAATCATCAACACCACAAAAAAATAAATAATTAACAAAATGACATTGATAAATTCATACTTGTCAATAATTACATTGAACATAAGTGGATTAAATATACCACTCAGGAGATGGAGAGTTGCAGACTGGATAAGAAAACATGACCCATCCATATGCTGTCTACAAGATACTCAACTTAGACTCAAAGACAAAAATGGACTGAGAATCAAATTCTGGAAAAAGATATACCAAGCAAATAGCAACCAAAAGAGAACAGAAGTGGCAATATTAATTTCTGATAAAATAGACTCTAAGACAAAACTACCATAAGAGACAAGGAAGGACATTATATAATTACTAAAGGAT
>NW_006922431.1:410638-417963 GCF_000298275.1 Orycteropus afer afer
ACTGGCAAATTTAACAAAGGAAAAGAGGGAGAGAATACAAATAACATGAATAAGAAACAAAATGGGTGATATCACAACAGAACCAACTGAAATAAAAGGGATAATATCAGGATACTATCAAGATATGTACTCCAACAAATTTGAAAATCTGGAAGAAATGGGCCAATTTCTAGACACACACTACTTACCTAAATTATCACAGACTGAAGTAGAAAACTTTACAGATCCATAACAAAAGAAGAAATTGAACAAGTTATCAAAAAATTACCAACTAAAAAAAGTCCTGGCCCAGATGATCTCACCAGAGAATTCTACTGAACATCCAGAAAATATATGACAGTGATCCTGCTCAAACTATTCCAAAATACAGAAAAGGATGGAAACCTCCCAAATTCATTTTATGAAGCAAGCATAACCTTGATACCAAAACCAGGCAAGATATCACTCAAAAGGAAAACTACAGACCAGTAGCCCTCATGAATATAGATGCAAAAAATCTTCAACAAAATCCTGGCCAATAGACTCCAACAACATATCAAGAAAATAATTCATTAAGACCAAGTGGGGTTCATATCAGGTATGCAAGGGTGGTTCAACATTAGAAAATCAATCACATCATCCACCCCATAAGTAATACAGGAAAAGAACCACATGATCATATCAATTGTGCAGGAAAGGCATTTCAAAAAATCCAACATACATTCCTGATCAAAACTCTCAGCAAAATAGGAAAGAAAGGACATTCCTCAACATAAAAAAGGGCATCTGTTCAAACCAAGAGCCAACATTATTCTCAATGGAGAGAGACTGAAACTATTCTCCTTCCACGCAGGAACCAGACAAAGATGCCCTCTATCACCACTTCTATTCAACATTGTATTGGAAGTCCTAGCCAGGGCAATAAGGCAAGAAAGGGAAATCAAAGACATCCAAATTGGTAAGGAATAAATCAAACTATCCCTATTTGCCTATGATATCATCCTATACCTAGAAAACCCAAGAGACTCAAAAATCTACTAGAACTAATTGAGGGATTTAGCATCATGGCAGGATACAAGAACAACATCCAAAAATCAGTTGGAATCCTCTACACCAGCAAAGAGATTGCTTAACAAGAAAAGAGGGAATCAATACCATTTACATTAGCTATGGGAAAAAAAACTTGGGAATAAATCTTACCAGGGACACAAAAGACCTGTACAAAGAAAACTATAAAAGACTACTTCAAGAGACCATAAAAGATCCACATAAATGGAAGTACATGCCATGCTCATGGATAAGAAGATTGAACATTGTGAAAATGTCAATTCTACCTAAAGCAATCTATACATTCAATGCAATCCCAATCCAGATCCCATCTACATTCTTTAAAGATATGGAAAAACCAATCACTAACTTTATTAGGAGAAGAAAGCAACCTCAGATAAGCAAAGCACTACTGAAGAAGAACAACAAAGTAAGAGGTCTCACACTGCCGGTTCTCAAAACCTACTACGCAGCCACAGTAGTCAAAACTGCCTGGTATTGGTACAATGACAGACACATAGACAAATGGCACAGAACTGAGAACTGAGATATAGATCCATCCACCTATGGTCAGCTGATCTTTGACAAAGGGCCAAAATCCATTAAATGGGGAAGAGATTGTTTAACAAATGGTGCTGGCAAAACTGGATATCCAATTCCAGAGAAATGAAATAAGATCATTACCTCACACTACACACAAAAACTAACTCCAGATGGATCAAAGACTTAAATGTGAAACCTAAAACTATAAAGTTTCTCAAGGAAAAACTAGGGGCAAATTAGCATAGTGCCTAAGGCACTTGACTGCTAACCAGAAGGCTGGCGGTTCAAACCCACCAGCCACTCCTCGGAAGGAAGGTTGGGCAATCTTACTTCTGTAGTGATACTGCCTCAGAAACCCAAGGAGGGGTCACTATGAGTTGGGGCTGACTTGACGGCAAATAACAACAACAACAACAGTATATGGAATAAATAGACTATCAAGCATCACTCAAAATGCACAAACAGCAGAAGAGAAACTAGATGAATGGGAGTTTCTAAAAAATAAATTTTTATGTGCTTCCAAAGGCTTCTCCAAGAGTCAAAAGAGAACCTACAGACTGGACAAAAATATTTGGTAATGACATATCTGACAAGGGACTTATCTCTAGAATTTACAGAAAACTCCAAAACTTCAACAACAAAAAGACAAACAATCCAATTAAAAAAATGGGCAGAAGACATGAATAGACACTTCACCAAAGAGGATATTTGGGCAGCCAACAAACATATGAAGAAATGCTCATGATCATTAGCCATTAGACAGATAGCAAATCAAAACAATGAGATACCATCTTGTCCCAGCACTTGTAGCAAAGTTCAACAAGACAGAAAATAACAAATTCTGTCAAAGATATGGAGAGGTTGGAACTCTCATACATCGCTGATGGGACTGTCAAAGGATAAAATCACTGTAGAAAGCAGCATGGCGATCCCTTAAAAAGTTGGAATTAGAAATTCCATTTAACCCAGATGAGCTCTGGTAGTGTAGTGCCTAAGGCATTTGACTGCTAACCAGAAGGCTGGAGGTTCAAACCCACCAGCCAATCCTCAGAAGGAAGGTTGGGCAATTTACTTCCGTAATGATACTGCCTCGGAAACCCAAGGAGGGGTTGCCATGAGTCAGATATGACTCAACAGCAGTGGGATTCCATTACTAGGTACATATCCCAAAAAGTGAGAGCCCAGACAAGAATAGATATAAGCACTCCCATGTACAACACAGCACTATTTACAAACCACCTAGGTACCCATCAACAGAAGAATGGATAACCAAATTATGGCACATACACACAATGGAATACTATGTAAACCTAAAGGACAATGTAGAATAGACAAAACACCCTATAACATGGATGAATCTGGAGGACATTATGCTGACTGAAGTAAGTCAATCACAGAAAGACAATTATTGTATTAGTCCATTATTATAAAAATTCAAGGAAAAGTTTACATACGGAAGAAATTGTCTTGGTTTGTTACCAGGGGTGAGAGGGGAGCAGAAGGGAGGGAACACTGTTGGATAGGTAGCGACAAGTATTGATTTGGTGAAGAGAAGGGCAATGTACCAAATGTGAGTGATCTATACAGTGGCATTGAAGAAGAAGAAGACACAGAGAGGTGCACAGGAGGTACAGACAACAAAGATAAATCCTCTGCACATACAGTACTGCGTTGTTAGTGAAAGCAAGCGTTGATATACAGGTGGATAGAAGGGTGGAGAGACTGAACTATTAAGTATGTCTATGCAGGAAGGAGTATGTCCATGACCATGCATATGGTTGGCAGACAATATTTCTACAGGGGTATTTGTATGTTCTGTAAGAATTCCCAAGTATATAGTAGAGCTGACAAGGGACAAGGTTATAGTCACTTCTTGGCCACAGCCAGCTATCCAGAAGGAGCAAGTAGTTGGACCTGTGCACTCAGGACCATGGTCCCAGGGGATATCAAGCTCAATTAGCATAACATACTACACAAAACCATTGTTCCACATCCTACTTTGGCGAGTAGCAATTGGGATCTTAAAAGCTTGTAAGTGGCCATCTAGATGCAACGATGGGTCTCTTTTCATCCAGTGCAAAGAAGAATGAAGAAAACCAAAGATGCACGGGAACAATTAGTCCAAGTGATGCACCATGCGATCCTCAGCCTATATGACTGTGAGACCAGAAGAACTAGATGATGCCCAGCTACCACTGTCAACACCTCAGAGGGTGATCTCTGTAGGAGATCCTGAATAGAGTATGTGGAACAAAACTCAAAATCCTTTAAAAAAAACAAAAGGACCAGTTTTGCTGGTCTTATAGAGTCTGAAGAAACCACTGAGACTAAGGCCCCTCAATACCCGTTAGGTCTGGAATGTACCCACTCCTGTGGCTTCCAGCCAAACAAAAGACAGGCATATAACCTGAGCATTTACACTAGGTAGATACACTCCTCGGCGTGATCAACTATGGAAGAATAGAAGGGCTGTGTATGCACAGGGAGACAGCTCAGGGGACAGGAGTGCACGGAGGGAAGGACACAGGGAAGAAGTAACTATGGAGGGGAAGTGGGATGAGAGCTGTTGCATTGTGAGAAATTGCAGTCAATGTTATAAGACAAAGTGTATGTGAGTTGCTGTATGGAAAGTGAATTTGCTCTGTTAACTTTCACCCAAATCACGATTTAGAAAAAAATTACAAACTGTAGTGTGTTCCCAAAATGCTTAAAATCATTTTCAGCTCTTTACCTATAAGCTACATACCAGGAATCAAACACACCATGTCCTTTGAGATTCACAAGCCTATGGAAATCACCATGAGCTTTTGTGTCCATCAGAAGCCTGAAGTATAGATATGCATTTTTTTCTCTCTTAATATAAAAACTACTAGAAAGTGGTGACATTTAAGAGATCAGGGAATAGACACAACAATCTGCTTGCAAAGGGAGTTATTAAAACTTAAGTTGGCTTTTCTAAGAATTGCAACAAGAAATGTGGAGTGTTTTTGGTATTTAAAAGGAAGGCACAACACAGTGATGAAGCAGTGTTCACTAGAGAAAAGGGCACAACTGGGACTAGCATAGGTGGAAACATATATGCAGTTATTGAAGGAGCGTGTGTTGTTTTTGTTGTCAGGTGTCATCGAGTCAGCTCCAACTCATAGCCCCCCTATGTACAAAGAACAAAACTCTGTCTGATCCTGCACCATCCTCACAATCTTTGCTACGCTTAAGTGCAACCACTGTGTCAACCCATCTCACTGTGGGTCCTCCTCTTCTTCTCAGACCTTCTATTTTACCAAGCATGATATTCTTCTCCAGAGATGGTCCCTTTAGCAGTATGACCAAACTATGTGAGACTAAGTCTGGCTATTCTCATTTCTAAGGAGCATTCTGGTTGTATTTCTTCCAGGTCAGATTCAGTCATTTTTCTGGCAAAAAAAAAAAAACAAAACATTAATTGCCGTGGAGACGGATCTGAGTCATAGTGACCCCTCCTTGGGTTTCCAAAGTGCTATCACTATGGAAGTAGATTTCCCAAACTTCTTTCTGAGGAGTGGCTGGGGAGTTTGAACTGCCAGGCTTCTGGTTAGCAGTCTTCAGCACTACACCACCAGAACTCCTATATTTTTGGTTAGTCCATGGTAATTTCAGTATTCTTCACCAACATCACAATACAAAGGCACAAATTCTTCAGTCTTCCTTATTCATTGTCCAGGTTTCACAAGCATATGAGGTCATTGAAAATACCTTATGTAGGGCCAAGCATACACTAGTCTTCAAAGTGAAATATTTGCTTTAAAGAGGCATAAGATTGACCCAATGAAATATGTCTTTTTTATTTCTTGACTGGTATTACCATGGGTAATACTGTAGTGCCTAATACATCTGACTGCTAAACAGAAGAAGGTCAATGGTTCTAAACCCACCAGCTACTCCAAAAAAGCAAGACTTGGCAATCCACTTCCATGAAGATTTATTAACTTGGAAACCCAATGGGGGTCACTATGAGTTGGAATCAATTTGATGACAGTTTGGTTTTGGGAGCTCTGGTAGTATAGTGCCTAAGGCATTTGACTGCTAACCAGAATGCTGGTGGTTCAAACCCACCAGCCACTCCTCAGAAGGATGGTTGGGCAATCTACTTCCATAGTGATACTGCCTCAGAAACCCAAGGAGGGGTCGCTATGAGTTGGAAACGATTCTACAGCAGTGGGTTTTTGTTTGTTTGTTTGTTTGTTTTTGTGATATTACCATGGCCATTGTTTGTGAAAGAAAGTGAAATGAAATCTTTGACAAATTAAATCTTTTTTCCATTTATTATGGTGTTCCTCACCGGTCCAGTTGCTAGGATTTTTGTTTTCTTTATGCTGAGATGCAATCTATGCTAGTCTGTAGTCTTTGATCTTCATTAGTAAGTATGTCAAGTCATCTTCACTTTCGACAAGCATGGATGTGTCATTGACATATGGCAGATTGTTAATGCACCTTCTTCAAATCCTGCTGCAGTGTTCATCATATAGTACACCTTTCCACATCATTCACTCAACATCCAGAATGAATAAATATGTTGAAAGGTTAGAACCCTGACATACATCTTTCCTGAATTTAAACAATGAGTTTTCTCTTGTTCTGTTTGAATGACTGCCTCTTTGTCTATATACAGCTTCCTCATGAGCACAATTAAGTGTTCTGCAATTCTCATTCTTTCCAATATTATCCATAATTTGTTATGATCCAAACAGTCAAATGCCTTTTGCACAGTCAATAAAACACAGGTAAGAAACTTTCTTGTATTTTTTTCTTTCAACCAAGATCCATCTGACATCAGCAATGATATACCTTGTTCCATGTCCTATTCTCAATCTGGCTTGAATTTCTGTAAGTTCTGGGTCAATATACTAGTGCAACCATTCTTTAATTATCTTCAGAAAATTTTAATTGTGTGGTTAGGCAATCTACTTCCATAGTGATACTGCCTCAGAAGCCCAGGAGGGGTCGCTATGAGTTGGATCCAACTCTACAGCAATGAGGGTTTTTTTTTGGTAATATTTTTCCACATTCTGTTGCATCAGCTTTCTTTGGAATGGCACAGATATTGATCTCTTCCAGTCTGTTGGCCAGGAAGCTGTCTTCCTAATGTCTTGGTAAATATGAGTAAGCGCCTCCAGTGCTGCATCAGTTTGTTGAAAGATCTCAACTCCTTAAGTGCAAGATTGACTTCTTCCTTCAATACCATTGGTTCTTCAACCATATGCTACCTCCTGAAATGGTTGGACTTTGACCAATTATTTTTGGTACAGTGGCTCTGTGTAGTCCTTCCATGTTCTATTGATCTTTCCTACATCATTAAATAACTTGTCCTTAGGATCCTTCAATATTGTAATTTGAGGCTTCAATTATTTCTTCCAGTCTTTCAGGTTGAGAATGCTGAGCATGCTCTTGCCTTTTGATTTTCTAATTCCAGGTCTTTGTCCATTTCATTATAATATTTTACTTTGTCTTCTCGAGCCACCCTTTGAAATCTTCTGTTCAGCTCTTTATTTGTCATTTCTTCCATTCATTTAGCTACTATATGTTCAATAGCAAGTTTCAGAGTCTCTTCTGACATTCATTTTGGTCTTTTCTTCCTTTCTAGCCTTTTTAATTACTTTTTGCTTTCTTCACCTATGACATTCTTGGTGTCATCCTATTTATCTGGTCTTTGGACATTGGTGTTAAATGCAGCAGATCTGTTCTTCAGATAGTTTCTAAATTCAAGGCAGATATAAGCA
>NW_006922431.1:418848-423948 GCF_000298275.1 Orycteropus afer afer
CCTCAAGGAGACATCTTTGCTTCTCAGCACTTGAAAGAGGTCCTTTGCAACCAATTTGTCCAGTGCCGCATGTCATTTTCAGCCTGTAGAAGTTGGTAAAAATCTTCATTTTCTTCATCTTGTCTTTAGTGATTGGCATACATTTCAATAATAGTAGTATTAACTGCTCTTCCTTACAGGAGTATGGATATTATCCTAGACTTGACAGCATCATACATCAAGATAGACACTGAAATGTTCTTTTTGTCTATGAATGTGACACCATTCCTCTTCAATTTGTCACTCCAGCATAGTAGAGCAATCGATTGTCTGATTCAAAATGACCAATATCAACCCATTTTAGCTCACTAATGCCTAGAATATTAACCTTTCTGTGTTCTTTTTATTTTATAACAACTTTAAATGTTCTTATATTTGTATTTCCTACCCTCCAAGTTCCAATTATTAAAAGGTCTTTGCAGCTGTTTCTTCCCATTTTGATCCTGCCCTATCAGCAAATGAGCATCCGAAAGGCTTTACTCTACCTATGTCATTAAGGTCCACTTTTCTTTGAGGATGGCAGCCCTTCCCCAGTCATATTTTGAGTGCCTTCCAAATCAAGGGGTTCATATTCCCGCACCACCTCAGAAAATGTTTCATTGCTATTCATGAAAATTTCCAGTCATATATCAGACAGTGTTTCACTACTATTCATATGGTTTTCACATTTTTTAATTACAAGACACTCAAGGTGGATTGACACAGTAGCTACCACAGTGGGCTGAAGCACAGCAAGGACTGTGAGGATGACACAGGACAGGACAGTGCTTCATTCTGTTGTACACAGGGCCACTATGAGTCAGGGCCAACCCAATGGCGCCTAACAATAACAGCAGCAGCATCCGGAGAAAAGAAAACAAATTAGCCAAATTCATTGAAAGCAGTTGAAACAAAGTGGGATCTAAATAAAATTTAATAGAAAGTAAATATTTTGCAGGGGCTGCAAATTAGCTTCTCTGTTCCATCTTTCCTCTTCCCCATTTAGCAGGCATTCTCTCTGAACATTCATTTTAGCCCTTCTTAAATAACACTTTTAGGAAATTGAATCAGAGCACCTTTCTTAATATGGTGTGCTTCCCACATGGCAACATACAGTTATTTTTTCACAATGTGTTAGTGTTTGAAGATATTTCTGAGATGTCAGAGCATCTCTGAAAGTCTTTGAGATTGAATGTTACAAGTTATTCTATTCTGTTTTCTATCCTTCACCTCTGTTCTTCCACTGTTATGTAACAGATTCTTTATCACCTGACATCTTTGATCCACTTCCTTCCATCGTTCCACCTTTATCTATGTACTTTCTTTGCCTGTGATTCTGAAATGGTGGTTGGCACAGATCCTGAGACTAAAGACAAATGTTGATCAGATGAACGTTGTTCTGGGTAAAATAAGTTCCTGTAAAAAGAGGAATCCAGAATTTATGGCCCTATGCAAGGCAGTGGGGGAAATTCTACTTTAACCAAATCAATGGGAAGAGGCTGAAATAGATGTCTAAATCCTCTTCATTACATCTCTAATCTTTCTTGACATTTCAGGTAATTAAAGGAGCCCTGGTGGCACAGTGGTTAAGGGTTCAACTGCTAAGGAACACATCAGATGCTTTGCAAGAAAAAGATGTGGCAGTTGTCTTTTGTAAAGATGATGGCCTTGGAAATCAGGCAGTTCTACTCTAGCTCATAGGGTAACTGAGTGGGAATCTACTCATCTCCAAAGCGTTTTTGCTTTTGGTCAACTAATTAATAGGTACATCTAACTCTGAAAATGATGAACAGTCCAGGGGTAGGGAACACCTACGGGCAACATTCTGCATGCCTGGGGTCCAGGCTGTGGTCAGACAAGGTTTTTCTTTGAACATTTTATTCATGCCTCTATCTTCATATTTTCTCTTTTTTCTGTTTCTTTCTTTTCACTGACAAAACACTTTTACTCTCTTAATTTTTTTCTAAATTTCATTGTGGTTCATTTTCCCATTTTAATTTACTGCCACTTATTTCCCCATCCATTCCCACATTCTTTCTCTTTTTATCATTTTCTCTTCTTTCTCCCTCTCAGTTCCCCATTGTCTTTCACTCTACAAGTTTCCCATTTTCTCCACTTGTGCTCAATGTGCATTGGTACGCCATTATATCTCATTTCTATCTTGCCATTGTATTTAAAACCAACAACCTCATTTGGTTTCCTTTCCAAGCAAGAATGAGAAATGCATATACTCCTTGCCATTCCAGTCTAAATATTTTATATACAGAATACAAATCTAAGTCACAGGATGGTGGGAAACTCTCTTCAGTACTAATCTTATGTAATATCCTTCTTGAAAATTTACCATATCTGAAACACTTTTTACTTCTTTCCATTCCCTCAGACATTTTTTTTTCTGCTTCTAAGTGAAGCTTATAAAATGAGATGATGTATTTATTTCTCAAAACTAAATTTTATTAATAAAATTCTAATTAAATGAATTTGTTAACAAACTTTCCCAAAGAGGAATATAATTTAGGTCCACATATTGATTTAAATTTGTAAGTATTTTAAGTGTAAAATTACAAGTTTTACATATTCTGAAAAAGATGAGTTGGGCTCAAGATTATGATCAAATATTTAATTGATATTTAATTACCATTAATTCAGGTAATGGATACATAAACACCAAACAATGTACAGATCTTCATCCAGGGAATTACTTCATTAATAAAATGAGATGGTTAAATTAGATGACCTCTTAAATCCCTACAAATGCCATATTTTTTAGTCAACTCAATAATGTAGAGAGAGCTCTGGCTTTAAAATCATTTGTCAAGTACAATACGTGTCCACTCTTTCAGTCTAACAGAGATGATACAAAGATTAAATGAGGTGAGGATGATAATAATAAGGAACTCATGTGACAGTGATTAAACCAAAGGTAACTTGAAAAGACTTGGGTGCTAAGAGGGCTATATTAACTGGGTTGTTGTTGTTGTTGTTGTTGTCTGCTGTCAAGTCGGCCCCGACTCATAGCGACCCCTCCGGGAGCTCTGGTAGCATAGTGGCTAAGACACTTGCCTGTTAACCAGATGGCTGGCGGTTCAAACCCACCAGCCACTCCTCGGAAGGAAGGTTGGGCAATCTACTTCCATAGTGATACTGCCTCCGAAACCCAAGGAGGGGTCGCTATGAGTCGGGTTTGACTCGACGGCACATAACAACATATTAACTGGGTACATGCCAATAAATCCTTTGCCAGTGTCTTTGAAGTAATAGTATTTGCATAAATCTGAGTGATTAATAATGATAAATAAATAAATTATTGCCATGGAGTCAATTCCAACTCATTGTGACCCATGTGGGTCAAAGTAGAACTGTGCTCTATTGGGATTTTAACAGCTGAATTTTTGGATGTAGGCTTTTCTTTCAAGGAGCCTCTAGGTGAAACCAAGCTTTCAATTTCAATTGCTGAGTAAGTTAACCTTTGTATGCTCCAGTAATTAATGGAGAGAAAAAATTACAGAGGTTTATGAAGTCTCCATGTAAAATTACCTAAGGCAGTTAGTGGTTTGTATACCAATTTTTTTCAGATTTACAACTTTCTCTTTAACTGTCAAAGATCCATACCTGTGAATGACAGAACCATAGGCAACTCTCATACCCGTCGAGTAATGGATCTGAAGAGGTCAGAACAAAGGTTCTGTAAAATCATAAAATCTATTAAGTTAGTGTCTACAGCACTTTCTTCTGCCTTTTCTATCTCTTGCATCTGTATGTTATGAAAAATAATATTTATAACTCATTTGTTTTAGCACCAGATTTAAAATCTCCAATAATAATTTCACTTAATTATAATGAAATGAAAACTTATTGCTCCCCTTGAAAGCAATTCTAAATATCAAGAACTCACTTACTGCCGTAGAGTCAATCCTGACTCAGGGCCACCCGTCCTTGGGTTTCCGAGGAGGTATCTCTTCGGAAGTAGATTGCTCAATCTTCCTTCCCAGGACTTGGGTAGATGGAGACTAAATAGGTGAGATCACAGAAAATACCACACTGCTGAATGTAGACCCTGGTCTTAAGCTACTCGTGCTAAAACTCTGACCTCCTCTCCTTTGCATTCCAAGGAGGCAGTTGAACCAATAAAATAAAAGCAGATTTTTTTTTTTCCTATTTTCTCTTCCTTTTTGTACTTTATAAATATGAAGACCTACCAGAAACTGGACTCTGCATGGTTCTGCCTCTCTCACAAAATAGGTATCTTTCCCTTCCTGATGAGAAATTAACTGACTATTCTTGTCTACGTTCATAAATATTTAATCCTACACAGGGAGAAACTTGGATTATGAGCTCTACTCTAAACCTATATGATATAATGAAAAAAGTACTTTGGGAATTTGAATCCACAACTCAACTGACTACTTTCAATGGGAGTTATTAGAATATCATTTAAATTAGGCAAAAGAAAATAACAGAGCTTTGTAAGGTGTAAATTAAAAAATGTGATTAATTCTAAATTCTAAAATGAAGGTCTTACCCATGAAAGAGAAGATGGTACTTGGAAACATATTTGTTAGGTCGGAAATAAATAAAGTGCTATGGGAAGGTAATTTGCATCTTATGATAAAATTGAAAGAGAATCAATTAAAATAAATGATGAGTGATGATTGATAATAATCAAGGAAGCAAGAAGGGCCAGGAAGGACTAGGGTGAGGTGAATGAAGAATTTGTCCCAGGAACAAAATTTACATGGTAAATTAAAATCTTAGTAAACAAGATAAATATCTTAATGTAATACTTTAAGAAATCAAGATTAATGCAAAACAACATGTTAAGAACATAGTATCAAAACTGTCAATAAAAACATGTGTATATTATTAATTTTTCCATTTGCCTTGGGTTCCAAAAAAGGCTCAGTATTGCACTGTTACTGATCATGCCTTTATTTAATATTTAGTTTTTTGTTCAGCATGGATCTTTTTAAATTAATTTCAATATTTTTATGATAGTCATTAAAACATTATTATATTGATTATTTTGCTTTTTGGCAGCCCTTTAAATATTGCACCCAAGGAAAACATCTCCTGTGTCTGTCT
>NW_006922431.1:427658-429473 GCF_000298275.1 Orycteropus afer afer
ATTTCACCAAGGCTCCTATTTTAGTTCTACATATACTAAAAGCTCCATAAACCCATTGCTATCAAGTCACCTCCAACTCATTTGCCCCATAGGGTTCCAAAACTGTAATTCTTTTACAGAAACAGAATGCCTCATATTTCTCCTGCAGAGCAGTTGGTGATTTCAAAGCACTGACCTTTTGATGAGCTTCCTAATGCTTTAAGCACTGAAACCAGAGGTCCTAAAATCCCCATAGTACTTTATTATGTTTTATTTAAGTAGTCAATTATCTTTCAAAGTAAATAAGGTGAAAGTAGACTCTTTTCATATTTACATACTTAATTACTATTTCTAGTACTTTCATTTCTCCTTGTAAATCCAAGACTCCATCTAGTATATTTCCTCTTCATCAAAAAGAATTTCCTTTACCACATCTTTTCCTGTAAATCTACTGGCAACAAATTCTCTCTTATCATTTGTGAATATTAAAATATTGATTTCATCTTTATTTTGTAAGTTTTCTTTTATTGAATATAGAATTCTAGGTTAATAGTTTTTTGGTTTTTATTTTTCCTTTTCTTTAAGGATTTTGAAAATGTGATTTCATTGACTTTTGGTTTGCATTGTTTCTGATGAAAAATCAGCCATCATTTTTATTGTTGCTTCTCTGAACATTCTTTTTCCTCCGGCTGCTTTTAAGATTTTCTTTTCATCTTTGTTTAGCGTGTTACACTGTTGCATGCATGGTGGGGGTTTTATTTGTACTTATACTGCTTGGATTTTAGTGAGCTACTTGGGTCTATGAGTTGTTGCTATAAAATTATGAAAATTCTTAGCAGTTATTTCTTCAAATATTTTCTCTGTATCATTCTCTCTTCTTGATCTGGAATTAAAACTACACATTTTAAAAATCTTTGATATTGCCTCAAAGTATACTGATACCATTCATGTTTTCATTCTTTGTCTTTTCATTTTGATTATTTCTATTGACCTAAATTTACAGTTATTATTTGTTTCATTTGTAGGGTGCAAATTATACTTCATCTAAGGATTTTTTTATTTTAAATTTTATCATTTTCAGTTCTATCAAATCTATCATATTTGGAGTTTGCACTTCTGAAGTCCTCATCTTTTCATCCAATATATTTATCATTTATTCAGGATAATTGTATAGATTTCTCAAGTCCTTGCCTAGTAATTTCATAATGTCCTTCCACTGAGAGTATACTCGTATTAATATTTTTATTAACTAAAAGGGATGCTTCCCTGTTTTTGCACAGTTCTAATTTTTATTGTATTTTTAATCTGCCTTAAAAAAAAAAAAAACAGTGTACTACAAAAAATGTTTAATTTTATTTCTTTTACTTTTTTTCTTTCAGATTCCTCCAAAAACCTCGCTGAGCTGGAACTTGAAGTCATATTTAATTAGATTAAATTTAGCTCTGATTAGGCTAACCACCAATATCTGGAATCACAACCACCAAGGCCTGATATATTTGATCTTAACAACATTTGAGGGGAGGGCTTTGAATCACAATTCAAATAGTTTTTTTCCCCTTTGGATTCTAATCTGTGGACACAATCATCTAAGCACTGTAAGAACAGCTAACACTGTGCAAATTCCTTCTGATTTTTATTTCTTCTTCTTCTACCCTTTTGGTTGGGCAAAGTATTGATACGCACATAAGCTTAGAGGAATTTATGAAAGTGAGCTACTTATTTTTATATTTAAGCCTTTCCAGATTCTAATCTGCATATATCCCAAATGTCATTAAAATCCACCTTTTTCTCCTTATCCCTACAAAGTGTCTTAATTTATAGAAAGATTGATACTAC
>NW_006922431.1:430064-431407 GCF_000298275.1 Orycteropus afer afer
TATTTAAATCAATTTTCTTAGTTAAAGCTTATTTTTATTTTTATTCAGGAATCTTCCCTCTACAATCTAGAGTCAGGGTGGACATGGAATTCTATGTCCATGGAAATCATATAGTTGTGCAGAAACTGCACATCCATATGAGGTGAGGAGAATTTTTGCAATCTTCTTTCATGCATGTGCATATTTTTACTTTTATATTTCAAATATAACTTCATTTTTCTTTTGATTTTCTAGTCTTTATGTCTGGCTTTTCTCATGTCTCAGATTTTGAAACCATTCTCATATTTTCACAATTTTTTTTGTGTTGTTTTGTTTTGTTTTTCAAAGAAGCTATGAACATGTAAACAGATTTTCTAAGGCTTTGTATCTAGGGTTCCAGATTCTAATAATCAGATGCAAGCAAATAAAACTTGAATTTAGAAAATAATTTAACAGGAGAGAGAAACAGTAATGTGGGAGGCACTCTGGATCATTCTCCTGATCTCTGTTGGTGGCTGAATGGATGTTCCTTAAACAAAGAGCTGGTAGAGCAGTGCATTGTTTCCCCAGTGTCCTGATCATTGCAGGGACAGATCACTTGGCAGGTTAGTTCTACCAGGTTGTTGTGAGAATTATTTCTGGATTCTCAACTGAGCAAAAGGTCTTCTGCCTTTCAAAAGATTTTAATGTGGTTTTCCACATTAAACTCCATTATGCTTAAAATAACTGTAGTGATTTCTATAATCTAAAACATTTTTATAATTCTAATTAGAGGAAAATCAATTTTGGAAAGCTTAAATATCCAGGAAGGATTTGTGAAAGCCTATTAAAAACAATCATTAATTTTGGGGAAAAAAAATTCAAGGGAAATAATTTCCCAGTATTTTTCCATGAAAGCTATTGGCTTTCTTTCTAATGCCTCTACAACATTTTGAGTAGAAAACAATCTATTGTAGATGAGTTGCACTCTTATTTAAATCTTAAAATGGATTCTTACTGCAGTTAGAACATAATCAAACTCTTTACCTTAGCTTAAAATACCTTACATGATTTGACCCTCACAGACACATAAAATTTAACCCTTAAACCACTCACACATACTTATTACACTCCAATTAGTATGTTTTTCTTTATATTTTTATATATATGCAAAAATAAAACCCAGGGAAATTCCCACCTGGCCATTCCTTGAATACCTAGCTGGAGTGTCTTCTTCACTCCAATTCCTAAAATCTTTTTTGTTTTATAGGAAATTTCCATGTTTTCAGTGGTACTTAGCAGAGAAATATGGAAGGAGAAATCATCTTCACAAGAGCATAACTTGCATTTTTTTTTTAATAATCGTAATAGTATCTCTTTTTTAT
>NW_006922431.1:432293-435218 GCF_000298275.1 Orycteropus afer afer
TACAATCAGGAGCTCCTCAGTTGCTCATTCCACCACTGAGTTTACAATGACTTATGGGTAGAAAAGCCATACTAAGTAATTTACTTCACTGCACTTACCCAAGTGGGGAAGAAGAAGTTAGTTTACTGCTTATTCTGTTTACTAACTCTTGTTCATTGTAGATATGCTCCTCATGTGTCTTGTGAGTTTGCTTATACACTCATATATAGCGAGATTTCTGTGTGAAAATCATGTGTGACTAGCGTTAAGGGTGTGGCCCAACACAAAGGCTTTTGACTTTTTTCTTCCAATTGCTGCAATAATTTCATTGACTCCTGGAGTGAACTGATATATTTTTATATTGAATTTCTTCAAATTAAATCTCCTTTGACTAAGTAAAGACTAAAAATTCAAACTTTGAATTTATATATGGACCTTCCCATGATTATAATTTCCAAGAGTAAGCAATATTTCTATCTATAAACAAGACCAATTAGAATACAATGTTAGTCTTTTCCTTGTGTTGCCTAGAAAACTCTTCTAAATCACACTTTCACTGAAGGAATAGGTTCTAAGAGGATCAGATCCAAAGGATCTAATTCTACCTCACATTCTTTCAGGGACAAAATTCCCTCTACTGGTCTTCCTTCAGTTTGATTACCTGAAATCCCTTCTCATAATCATTCTTCTCCCTAAATTTCCACTCTTTCATATGCCATGAGATCAGTTGTCTGTTTTAAAGAATGCTTCTAGAATTCATAGGTATTTTTTACTAGAAGGGTCTCTGAGTATTTACATTTCAACATTGTCAATATAGAAGCATAACCTTCTCCTAACCTAAATATATCTTGTATCAATTGAAATAATATATTAAAAAAATAATTTGTAAGTTATATAAAACCACCAAACCAAACTCACTGCCATCAGGTTGAATCAGGTTGGGTTTCCAAGGCTGTACATCTCTACTGTAGTGGACTGCACCACCTTCCTTCCATGGAGCTACTGGTGGGTTTGAACCACCAACCCTTTGGTTAGCAGTCAAATGCCTTAACCACTACACCATCAGAGCTCCTTTGTGAACTATATATATTTATTAAAAAAAAAAAAAAACTGCCATCGAGTCAATTCTGACTCACAGTGACCCCCTTCAGGTTTCTGAGGTGGTGAATCTTTATAGAAGTAGATTGCCTTATCTTCCTTCCATGGAGTGGCTGGTGGGTTTGAACAGTCGACCTTCTAGTTAGCTGTCAAACGCCTTAGACACACCTCCTTTATAAACTATATAGTGATCATTAAGTGTAATTTGACTTCATTATTGTCATTAAATGACACAGTGCTATATTAGTTTGTTTTTTTTTTTTTTAATTCTAAATTTCAAAAAAAAATCAGTAGGACCTTGCAGAATGGGGAAGTTCTACAGGAGAAAAATGAGTTATACTTTATTTAAAGAATAGTTGATATTAAATTCCATTTCACACTATCATTTGTCTCACATCATTTCAAAACCACAATTTCATATTGGCATATGTCTTTTCTTTCAAGCACTAGAAGTCAGTTGATCAAGATGATAGTCTTAAATCAGAATGTGATGTCAGTTAAAATGATGACTGATACAAAAAATTGTAAATTAAATACTATTCTGAAACTTTAAAATATTACTTATATTACATCACTCTAATATTTAGTACATTTTCATATTTTAAGTGGAAGAAGCATTAATTTAGTAGAAGTATTAATTTGATAGAAAAGGAAAAACATATTATTAAGAATAATTTTAGACCAAATCAAATAATAATTATCTTATACATAGAAGATGGAGAATCCCATTTTCATATTTTCTGAAGTTTTTTTTTTGTTGTTGTTATAAGAACAAATGCTATGAAAACAAAGAAAATATGTCCTATAGTATTCCATGTATAACAGTAATTCACAAAGTTCAGTGAAAATGTAGATTTCTTATAAAAAGTCAAAACAAAGATGTTATACCCTTGAAGAGATTTGAAAAATACATATTTTCATTTATGTTTCATAGGTTGATATCTTAGGCTGTGTTCTCTAAAGAAGAAAGAACAGTGAAACATATATGTATTTATAGATAGATAGGTAGATAGGTAAGTAGATATATAGATATTAAGAGATTTGTCTCAAAGAAATAGTTCATGATATTGTAACAGTTGGCAAGGCTCAGAGATGTGGATCAGACGTCAGGCTGAAGACTTCTCCTGTCTCATGTATTTGCAAAGGCTGAGGAACACAAGATCAGAGATCAGATAGTAAGCTGCTGGCTCATGGGCTATGGATGTTGATGGCTCCAAGATCAGCTGGTAAGATAGGCAGATGTTGGCTCACAGGCTCTTTAGGCTAATGAATCTCAGGATTAACAGGCAAGACGGCAGGTTACTAGCTCAAGTCTAAAGAACCAAAGGTCAGATGATGACAGCTAGTTGCAGGATCTAGACTGAGCAAAAATCCAGAGAACTTTTCCAGAACATCCATGTATATCAGAAGCAGGCTATACCCCTAAGGAAATTCCCTTTCAACAGATTGGTTACTCACAAAACATCTCATCATAGAAGTGACTACATGATATCAGATCACATCATGGAGGATGACTATATCATGACTGCTAAACCACTGAGAGGGAGCTCTGGTAGCATAGTGCCTAAGGCACTTGACTGCTAACCAGAAGGCTGGTAGTTCAAATCCACCAGCCACTCCTTGGAAGGAAGATGGGGCAATCTACCTCCATAGTGATATTGCCTGGGAAACCCAAGGAGGGGAAGCTATGAGTCAGGTCCCACTGGAGTGCACATAACAACAACAACAACAACAAACCACTGAGAATCCTGTCCTACCCAACTTTAACTATCACAGGTGGTATAAACTGGATGGCAGTGACCTCTAGAGGCATATATTTAGTAGAATTGTTGAAAAGCTTCTATTTAT
>NW_006922431.1:435479-439096 GCF_000298275.1 Orycteropus afer afer
AGGACTAAATATGCTACATTTACATGGTTAAGCACATTAATTTATTTGGTTTCTGAGTTCAGTTAATGGATTTGTCAAAGCTATTACTATTTAGTCCTTAAGTGTGGAGAGTTTGTAGTGAGAGTTCACATTGCAAGAAATACCATTCCTATATATATAACAAATTGCCTCAATCTATTTAATTTCTTAGTTCAAGTATAAATAGTTTGATTAGCAAAGTATATAAGTGGGTCTTTTATTATGATTGTCATTGTCACAAGGGAAAGCCAAGAAACTGTTAGGAACTTACTTTTCGCCTCCTCAGTTTCTGCATTGCCAATATTACCTCCTTATTTCTTAAAGTGTAGATTAAGGGATTTAAGAAAGGAGTGAAAACATTATAGAATATTGAAAGAAACTTATCTACTGGGAAGTTGTTGAAAGGCCAGACATAGATGAAGATCATTGGGCCAAAAAAGAGGGTCACTACAGTGACATGGGCAGTCAGAGTGGCTCGGGCCTTGGCCATGCCTGCTGAGGATCGACGTCGCACAGTGACCAGGATGACTGTGTAGGAGATGAGCAAGAGCACAAAGGAGCTCATACCCATTATCTCACTGTAGGAAAGCATCAGTTTCTCAAGGACATAGGTATCAGTGCAGGCAAGTTTAATAACCAAGAGAAGGTCACAGAAAAAGTTGTCCACATTATTTGGGCCACAAAATGGAAGGTTTACTATGAAGACAAACTGGCTTACTGAGTGCAGCAGCCCAATGAGCCAGGAGCCCACCACAAGGACTATGCATTTACGTACATTCATGATGGCTGCATAGTGCAAGGGTCGACATATGGCTACATACCTGTCATATGCCATGGCCACAAGGAGCATCATTTCACCACCAGCAAAGGCATGTTGAAAGAATATCTGGAACATACAGCCCTCAAAGGAGATGGTCTTATGCTCCATGAGAAAGTCCACAATCATTTTGGGAGTAGCAAAAGTAGATAGGCACACATCGATGAAGGAAAGGTTGCTGAGCAGGAAGTACATGGGTGTATGGAGCGCAGGTTCAAGGACAACTGTGAGCAC
Organism: Orycteropus afer afer; assembly: GCF_000298275.1. Classification (NCBI taxonomy): domain Eukaryota; kingdom Metazoa; phylum Chordata; class Mammalia; order Tubulidentata; family Orycteropodidae; genus Orycteropus; species Orycteropus afer. Next base: position 436,549 of record NW_006922431.1, read on the forward strand.
AATGAGGAGGTTTCCCAGCACAATGGATAAATAGAAAAGTGTGAAAAATGCAAAATAGAATAGCTGTAGCCCATGAGGACCTGAAAGACTGTGCAACACAAATTCAGTCACTCTTGAGTTATTTTCTTGGTCCATGATTTCATATTTCTGAAGTCAGATCAGGAAATTTCCTACAATGTGAAATGGAAAGTACAACATAGGATTGTAGGAGTAAGCAAACAAAGACAAGCCTGGTATCAAATCTCCTCCATGTTTATGTGCTTCAGGTCTTCCTATTATTGTTATTTTGTGCTCTGGGGTATGTTCTGACTTGCAGACTCTTCGGAACAGAGTAGAACTACCCCATAGTTCCTAGGCTGTAATCTTTACAAGAGCATGTTGTCAGGTCCTTTCTTCTGTGGAACTGACAGTGGGATCGAACCATTGATCTTTCAGTTTTCAGCTGAGTACTTATCCATTGCTCCACTAGAGCTCCTTTAGGTCCACATGGACATGTAAATGCCCAGTACCTGAAATCATTCCTTTCATAGTGATCAGATATACCAAAACTTGCATCTCTGCATTCCAGCATGAAAGCTATATTCTAAAAATATTATTTTATACCTTCCATCCACCACTTTAAAATTCCTAACAGGACTCTAGAGTCAACCAGATATCAAAGTTTCAAGTCCTACCACTTATATAATTCCTAGTGTTGTGTCATTGGGCAAGCTCATTAAGCTCTCTGTGCCTCAGATTTATATCTGTAGATAGGCGGAATAATGATGTATAAGGAGCTCTGGTACATAGTGCCTAAGGCATTTGACTGCTAACCAGAAAGCTGGAAGTTCAAACCCATCAGCCACTCCTCTGAAGGAAAGTTGGGCAATCTACTTTCATAGTGATACTGCCTTGGAAACCCAAGGAGGACTCACTAGGAGTCAAGTCCAACTTGACAGCACATAGCAACAAAACAATGATATATAACTCACAGGACTATTGTAAGAATTAAGAGTTGTAAAATCTTAAATATTTATAATAGTGTCTGACCCTTAGTATATGTTCAATAAATATTAGGTAATATGCCCTTTTTCCACCTATGATGAAAATATTTCTATATGCAAAATTATATGGTAGATGCAATTGTTACTTAATAGATAAAGATATTTCATGAATGTTAATGGCATCTATTTATATTCTGGTATGTTAATATTTGAGTTAATATAATCAATATCATCTTTTTATCTTTTTATTACACAATCCTAAGTTTAGAATATTTATAAAATAATTATATGAGTATTATTTACCCAATGACTCTTAATTTAAATGAATTTAATATGTGATCAGCCATATGAAGTACAAAAAATATGTTTAGTGATACGACCAACCTTTCTTCTTTATAATTTACATAAACACATTTTATATTTTGCTCTTTGTTTTGAGTTTTTATAGAGCACCTTGCTCATAGAGTGTATTCAAAAAATTTTTAGATCTAAATGCATTTTTTAATTTCATGTACGTTAAGAGAAGTACTTTTAAGTTATAGGCTAATTATCTGAGTACTTTGTAGAAAACTCTAGAAAAAAATGTTTCTTAAGAGCCTCAGGTATTTTTGTCTGAGAAATGAAAACAATTCTGTTTTGGTAAATTTTCAAGTTTTAAGTTAGTATGAAAATTAAATTACTGAGATTAGTTTCAAAAAGCTAAACAGGATGCAAGAATAAAGAAAACCTGCATTCAACGACATAGGGTCCTTACATTTAGAAATACAGTTTCCAAATTTTTTCATTGTACTCCTCTAATGTCAGAAAGACCACGACAAGGTACATTCATTTACCTGTAATTTGTAACCATATACTACTGCACTAAAATATTATATACAACATAAAATATAATTGAAATTTAAAACAGAAGATTTCATAAATATCAAGAGACATACTAACATTTTCCTCACAGTCAGCAGCTCACCTTCTGGGATATGCACTTCCTTTAAATCCCACTTATCAAGAAATGGAGGTGAGTCATTTTCTGGAGTGAAATTTCATAAACATCTGACTTGGAAGACAGGTAAGTCATTGCAGGTAGTACTCTGTATCTGGAAGAGAAGACAGGAAGTCACTGCAGGGCAGTCAGATGCTTTTCCTAGGTTCCCTGCATGGTGCAACAGTTAAGAACTTGACTACTAACTGAAAGATTGGCAGTTTGAACCTTCCCAGAGCTCAAACCATAGACCTGGTAATCTGTTTTCAAAAGATCACATATTGAAAACCCTATGAAGCAGCTCTACTCTGCACACATGGGGTCTCCATGAGTGGGATTTGACTTAGCATCTAGCAACAACAACAAAGATGCTTTCCTATCTTGGGCAAAATAGTCAAGATGGTTTGGGTTCTCCAGTGTTGCTGTAACAGACAAACCACATGGCTTTAACAAACAGGGATTTATTCTCTTACAGTATAGGAGGCTAGAAGTCTGAGTTCAAAATGCCAGCTCTAAGAGCTAGGTGAAGGCCCTTCAACTTTTTGCTCTGCCTCTTGCTTCCAGCCCATTGGAGCTGAAGGCATCTCTT
>NW_006922431.1:440041-440555 GCF_000298275.1 Orycteropus afer afer
TATTTGTTTTACTGCAATGAGCATGGATTATCTTTTGAATGAAGGAGGCTCACTGGTACAGTGGTTAAATGCTTGATTACTAACTGAAAGTTTGGCAGTTGGAAACCAACAACTGTTCTGCAGGAGAAAAGACCTGTGGATATACTTCTGTAAAGATTACAGCCTAAAATCCTATGAGGTAGTTTTACTCTGTTCTATAAATGTCCTTAGCAGTCAAAATTGATGTTATGCAAAAAACTACATATTTTACATCAGAAAAAAGTAAACAAAATAGTAAAGCTCTTTCAAATGACTATGGTTCTGTTGTTTTCAATTTAGAAAAGTCAAATGAGTATAGGACAAACAGGATAAAGAAATGGCAATGAGAGGGAGGAAGTGGAATGAGTGTTGTTACATTGTGAGGACTGCAACCAACGTCATGAAACAAAATGTGGATAAACTATTGAATGGAAAACCAATTTGCTCTGTAAATTCTCACCCAAGTAACAATTGTTGTTGTTATGTGCCGTCGAGT
>NW_006922431.1:441475-442244 GCF_000298275.1 Orycteropus afer afer
TCTATCTATCTATCTATTGCTATACATACAGTACATATTATTTTGTAACCCAACACTCAACAATTATGATGACTATCTTTTCATGCAAATATAGTACTATTACTATACAGCTTTTAAAAACATATTTTTATATGAATTTTTTCAATTTTCACTATTATACAATAACCATACATTTAGCTACAACTTTATGGGGATACATAGTTACTTATTTAAGATCTATCTTTGTAAGTATAAAGCAAACCAAACTCACTGCCATGCAGTCAGATCTGACTCATAGCGACCCCTTCTTGGGATTCTGAGGCAGTATCTCTTGAAGTAGATTGCCCAACCTTCCTTCTGAGGAGTAGCTGGTGGGTTTGAACTCCCAGACTTCTGGTTAGCCCTCAAATACCTTAAGAACTATGCCATCAGAGCCCCCCCCCCTTTATAAATATACACTTCAAAAACTTATTGTTCATTAAACCAAAATTCATCTCACTAAAATGATGCATGAGAATGTCCATTCTTCACCTCTCTCTTTCTTGGCAAGACAGTGTGTTACACTGTTACACTTTTTACCTTTACTGATTTGCGACATGAAGATGTATCTGAGTAATGTTTCAGTTCATTTACTGATTATTAATAGGGTGGGCCATTTATTCTTAATGAACTGGCCAATTGTATGTTTTTCTCTAAAAATTTCTTATCCATGTCATTTGACCATTTTTCTACTGGATCCTCCATCTTATTCTTATTTATTTATAAAGGCACTTCATCTATCCATGTGTTA
>NW_006922431.1:443319-444842 GCF_000298275.1 Orycteropus afer afer
GAGTGAAGGTTTATATAACTAATCAGTTTTCCATTCAACAATTCATACACATTTTGTTTCATGTCCTTTAATGCAACCCACACAATGTAACATCAATCATATCACTTCCTCTCTTTGTTTCCCATTTCCATTCCTTTCTCTTTCCTAACCTTTCCTGCCCTTTAAACTTTGTTCTTGTGCAAATGCTGCACTTTTGATCTCCAACATGTTATTGTTCTAAGGAGAGTAGACATCCCTAGTGTTATTGTTCACCTTATAAACCTGTATATTGTTGGGCTGAAAATTGAGCCATGGGGGTGAGTTCCATTCCAGGCCAGAAGGTGACTCAGAGCCATAATCTCAGGGGTTCCACCAGCCTTTATCCAACTAGTGAGTTTATTCTTTATGATTTTTAGTTTTGTTACACATTTTCCTCCACTCTATCTATCTAGGACCTTCCACAGTTATTCCTTTCAGAGTGGTCAGTAGGGGTAACCAGGTTCTACTAGTAGGTACATATATGTTCACAAGAGTTGAATAGGTGTGCAAAGGAGAATTGGACTATATATAGGTTTCAAAGAGGATATTTCTGCATAGGTATTTACCTAATCCGTAAATATATCCATGAATAAAGCAGAGCACGCAGGGGGCAAAGTGATAAAAACTTCCCAGCCATAACCAAGCACTTTGATGGAATGAGTCACTGGATCTGGGGCTCAGGACCATGGTCCCTGGGGACATTAATGTCAATTGACACAATATAATCCACAAAGAAAAAGTTCCACAATGTAATTTACAGAGTAGCAACTGGGATCTTAAAAGCTTGTGAATGGCTGTCTAAGATGCAAACATTTGTTTCTCCCATGCCAGAGCCAAGAAGAGTGAAGAAAATCAAAGATGCATAAAAACAATTAGTCCCAAGGACTAAAGGACAATGCAAACTTCAGCCTCTAGGACCCTGAGAGGAGGTGATTGCATTTGATTCTAACCTCCAAGATGGAAACAGCCACGTTTTTTTTTCTCCTCATCACAATTAAGCCTATGCCTCACAAAAGATCTGCTTATAAAAGCTCAAAAATAGTTTGCAAATTAACGAATCTAAACATAAATAATAATATGAATGATTATGTGTGTGTATGCATGAATACAATGCAGTTTTAGTTGGCAGAATAATAATTGATGAAATACCAATTGTTACATTATCATTCTGACCTTGTTTATGAAAATCCATTGCTGTCAAGTGGATTCTGACTCACAGAAGTCCTATAGGACAGAGCAGAGCTGTCCCATAGGCTTTCCAAGTCTCTAATCTTCAGGGAAGTAGACTGCCACATCTTTCTCCTATACAGTGGTTGATGGGTTCCAACCACCAACATGTTGGTTAACAGCTGAGCTCTTAACCACTATGCCACACAGACTCCTTCCTTGTTTAAGGACAAACCACTCCACAGAGTAAGTGAATCATAACTATCTAAATATTTTGAGCATCAAAATATTAAAAATTTCAAAAACATCAACTCACACTCTATCATCCTGAAACCATG
>NW_006922431.1:445918-447353 GCF_000298275.1 Orycteropus afer afer
TTTTTTTAATTCAATACCATCCATTTAATATGGATTCATAAGTAAACAGCTCTAAGTAATATTGCTTCCTGATTTTCAATTTTTGCATTATTTCTCTTCTATAAAATAAGGAGAATATGCTGGTGAATGTTAAGACAAATGAATCAAATGGAAGGTTTTATCATAGTGATTGGTTTATACATGACATATATATATAATTTATGTATGTACAATTCAAATGTTACTGTAGAATTCTCACAGTAACCTTTCAAGTATAGTTTAATACTTATATTACAGAATCTCAGTGAAGTTAAATAATTTACCTCATCATATGTCAAAAAAATTAAAAATGCAAGAATTTTCTTTATATAAGTTATATTCTAAGCATTCTAAAAATAATGTTTTCCGAATTATGTAGATAAAGATCAATGCAGCAACTGAAGAAGTATATGTGCATGGATGTGTAAAGAAGCAATTGATGCTAATGCATTGAGTTCATGATAGAACCACATTTTGTGTCATATACCAAGACAGTAAGCTCAGATATCACAGTGGCTGACTCTACAGAAGATGAAGATGCATTTTTGTAGACATGGGCTTTAGTGACATAATAACAGTTAGCTCATCTCAGGGCATTAAGAGGAATTTCAAGCATGGTAAGACAAATTCAATTTCATTGACAGAATATAAAAAGAAAACTATATTAAAATAGCTTGTCTACAGAGAGCTATTTGAAATGACAGAAGTATCAAAACTTACATGAATCATTGCTGGGTTGCCATAAAGACTTACTAAGATAGAATTTGTCTACTCTGTTCTATTTCACAAGTTCCACTAGAATAACCTGAGGTAACATGAGAAATGTGTTCTTCTCATACGGCTTGCAATATGCCTGACTCGTGTTTACACTTTATTTAGGAGGAGGTGGAGACGAAGATGTATCTGTCATTGAAGGTGATTTTGTCCCAGTGGGACTCTTGCTAACAAGTTATTTTCTATTATAGACTAGAAAGTATTATTTCTACCTAGGGATTCATAGTTCTAAGAATTATACTCCCATCCTATCTTTAGCTTCTTGCAAATAGTGCAGCATTAATGTCTTATGAATATTTATTCACAGGAATGATTTCTGAGCATTTTGTACAGTCATACTTGGATTCTCATACAATGGCTTATATTTTTTCTGTAGGCTCTGTGAAACATTGCTTTAAGCCACATTCTATTTGCTGTAATAATACGATCCTAGTTGCTATCAAGTCAACTCCAACTAACGACAACACTATATGTGTCAGAGTAGAACTGTGCTTCATAGAGTTTTCAATGGCTAAATTTTTAGAAGTAGATTTCCAGGTCTTCTTCTGAGAAATCTCTGGGTACCCTTGAACCTTCAGCCTTTCAATCAGCAGCTTAATCCATTAACCATTTGCATCATCCAGGGACTGCTACTGTAATAATG
>NW_006922431.1:448348-449876 GCF_000298275.1 Orycteropus afer afer
TTCACATAGGCCAGCTTCTCGGATTATTTGTTCAGCATACTCACAGTGACTCTATAGGACAAAGTAGAACTTCTCAAAATGGTTTCCAAGGGTGTGAATGTCTATGGATGCAAACTGTCTCATCTTTCTTCCATGGAACAATGGTTGGTTAGAAACACTGACATTTTGGAAAGTGGACAAATGCCTTAACTACTGTGCAACCAGAGCTCCTATCATTATAGTCAGTGTGAAATCAATTGGAAATGATATTAAACATACACCTGGAATTCATAAGAATCTGCTAATAGTAAACATGAAGTTCAGGAGGAAAAAATATATATATTCTTGATTTTGCATCAAGACAATACCCAGCAGCTTTTCTCATCTCTCTTCCTAGAAGAATATCCCAAGTCTCACATAACTCAATATTTTTCTTTCTTTTCATCTAGAAATGTGCAGATTAAATAATTTTCTCATGGAAACTTTCACTTGTAAAGGGTATAAATTACAGGATTTAACAAAGGAAAAACCAAAGTGGAAGAGAGAAACCACTTTGACAGCTGAGAAGGTTCAGATGGGACAAGCATAGATGAAAATGGCAGGTCCAAACATGAGAATACCTGATGATAATGTGAGTGATGAATGTGGACACAGCATTGTCCTTCCCTGCAGAACAGTGTCCCCTTATATAAAAGAGCATAGAAGACAGAAGGCCCAGGAAATACATGAGGGTGAACAAACCATTTTTGGAGACAATTAGGAGTTCCTCTGGTGGTGTAGTGCCTAAGGCATTTGACTGCCAACCAGAGGCTGGTGGTTTAAACCCACCAGCCACTCCTCAGAAGGAAGGTTGAGCAATCTACTTCCATGGTGATACTGTCTCGGAAACCCAAGGAGGGGTCGCTATGAGTTGGATCTGACTGGATAGCAGTGAGTTTGGTTTGGCTTACTACAAAAGTATCTGTGCAACCCAGCTTGATGACTTGTGGGGCATCACAGAAGTTATTCAGCTGGTTTTGACCACAGAAAGGAAAGTGGAGGACATGTGCAACTCTTACAAAGAAATGAGCAAAGCCCCCAAGGCACAGAGCCATCAATAATGCATAGCACACCCTAGGTTTCATGATAGTTGAATAGTGTAAAGGCCAATATATGGTGATGTAGCAAAGGCCATAAAAACAAGAAGAAACATCTTCTCCACTCCAAGGAAGTTCAAGAAAAAAGAGTGAGTGATGCAGTGTCTGTAGAAGATCACATTTTCTCAGAGAAGTCTGCCAGCATAGTGGGAGCCACAATGAAGGAGTAGAACACATCCACGAGACCAGTTGCCCAGGAAGAAGCAGGAGGGGCTGAGAGAGTAGAGGCTGTTGTGTTGCTAAAAGTGAAGAGAAAATTCCCAGGGGAGTGTGAGTTAGAAAATTAAGACTAGCAGGAACACCAGGAGCTGGATATCTAGAGACTAGGTAAGACTATGAAGGATAAATTCTGTCATCACAATGCTGTTTCTCATCTCCATCACCTTGACCTGTGCATCAAGAAACAGAGAGTT
>NW_006922431.1:451381-453552 GCF_000298275.1 Orycteropus afer afer
TTAATTTCCTTTCCATACAAAATGAGAAATGCACACACTTCTTACCATCTTCCAGTCTAGGTATTTTGTATACGAAATGCAAATCTAAGTCACAGAGAGTAATTTTTTTCTTAAGTATCATTCTTCAGTAATATCCTTCATGAAATTTACCAAAGCTGAAATGCTTATTAATTCTTCCCATTCTTTCAAGCATTTCTTCTGGTTGCAAGTGAAGCTGGTAAAATGAGATGTTTTATTTATTTTTCAAAACTAAATTGTATTAATAACATTTTAATTAAATGAATTTATTGACAAAGTTTCCCAAAATGGAAATATAATGCTAGTCAGCATATTGATTCATATTTGTACAATTTTTAAGTATACATTCTGAAAAACATGAGTCAGGCTGAAGAACTTGATCAAATGTTTAATTGATACTTAAAAGATATGGATGTGAATAATGGATATATGAAGTACTAAACAACTGCACATATCTTTACTCAGGAGATTCCATTATTAATAAAATGGGATGGTTAAATAAAACAACCTTTTAAATAACTTCAAATATCAGGTGTTTTAAGCAATGCAATAATGAAAAAAGAGCAATGATTTTGATATCATTTCATCTATACCTCATATTTTGTCTCAGAAATTTACTGTGTGACTCTGGAAAGTCATGTAATCCTGAGAAGCCTGGGTTTTCATCTGTCAAAAGAATATGTATCTACTCTTTCAATCTGACAGAGATGATATGAGAATTAAATGAGATGAGGATGATAATAATAACCCATGTGAATATGGATAACCCAAAGCTAAGATGAAAATGCTTAGATGTTTAGACATAGCTGTATTAAATGTATACTTTCCAATAAATCTTTTACCAGTATATTTAGAGTAATAGTATTTCCATAAATCTGAGTGATTAATAATAATAACTAAATAATTGCCATTGGTCAATTCCAACTCATTACAACCCATGTGTGTCAGAGGAGAACTGTGATCCATATGGTTTTCAATGGCTGCATTTTTGGACATAGATCAACAGGTTTTTTATCCTTCCAAGCAACCTCTGGGTGGATTGATCTCCAAACTTTTCAGTTAACAGCTGAACAAGTTAACCCTTGCATCATCTTTGCATTCATAAGGAGTTCTGGCAGCATAGTGCCTAAGGCAATCAGAAGGTTGGTGGTACAAACTTACCAGCCACTCTGCAGAAGGAAGACTTGGTAATCCACTCTGTAAAGATTTACTGCCTCAGAAACCCAAAGGGGGTCACTGTGAGTTGAATTCAACTCAATGGCAGTGAGCTTGGTTATTTTAGTTTTTGCATTAATAGAGAGAAAAAATTATGGGTTTCTGAGGTGGTATCACTACCGAAGTAGATTGTCCCATCTTCCTTCTGAGGAGTAGCTGGTGGGTTTGAACTGCCAGCCTTCTGGTTAGCAGTCAAATGCCTTAGGCACTATGCCACCAGAACACCTAAAGAGAAAAAATTATGCAGGTTTCATATTATCTCCATGTAAAATTACCCAAGGCAGTAAATGATTTATACCAAGTTTTTTCAGTTTCACAACTTTCTCCTTAACTGTAAAAGCTCTAGATCAGTGAATGATGAAATCATAGGCAACTCTCATATCTGTTGAGTATGGAAATGAAGAGGTAAAGAATAAGCTTCTGTAAAATCATAAAATCTATTGTTTGTCTCTGGAGCACTTATCCCACCCTTTCTGCATCTTCTGGCTCTTTCATGTGTACTGTAAGGAGACATTTGAGTGCTAACCAGTAGGTTGGCAGTTCAAGCCCACCAGCCATTCTATAGAAGGAAGATGGGACAATCTACTTCTGTAAAAATGACCTCCTTGGAAACCCAGTGGGGGTTAGGCACAATGAGTTGGGATTGACTCAATGGCAGTGGGTTTGGTTTTAAGGAAAATAATATTTATCAGTAATTTGTTTTAATATTAGATGTGTTTTAACATCAGATTTCAAATCTCTATATACTATTAATAATTTCATTTATTTTTTATTTTTAATAATAATTATTATTAAATGTGGAACAAAGCTCAAAATAATAATAATAATAAAAAGACAAGGCTTACTGGTCTGACAGAGATGGGTGAAACCCCCTAGTCACCCTTTGTGCCTGGAATTGAACTCACTTCCATGGCTTCCAGCCAAACAATAACAGACAT
>NW_006922431.1:454317-457596 GCF_000298275.1 Orycteropus afer afer
TTCATTAATCTTTACTGGATGTTAAAGCTTTTTCCAAATTGATTTTATTTTATGATTATGATTATGATAATAATTTAGATTATAGAAATTACTATAGTAATTTTAAGCATAATGGGATTTAATGTGGAAAACAAGGTACATATAAAATCTTTTGAAGGGCAGAAGATCATTCACTGAAATGAGAATGTAGAAATATTTACTGGAACAAACTTGTGGAACTAACCTGCCAAGTAACCTGTCCATGCAACAATCAGGAGATTGGCAAACAATGAGCTATTTTGTCAGCTCTTGGCTCAAGAAACACTCCATTTAATTATGGTCTAAGATGAAGAGAATGATCTAGAATGCTCCACAGGAGAAAAGATTTGGCAGTCTGCTCCTGTAAAGATTACAGCCTTGGAAAGCCTATGGGTTGGTTCTACTCTGTCCTAAAAGGATCTTTATGAGTCTGAACAGATTCAATGGTACACAATACCAACAACAAGAAGTAAAATATATAACAGCAGTAGCACAAAGTACTTAAGGAAGAATAAAAGGAATTATATTTTTGTAAAGCTTTCACATTATCCATGACATATCCTTAAATAATGATTGAAGGTTGACTGTATTAATTTCAAAATTCATACTGTAATCACTAGAGAAACAACAAAAAGCAAAACAAGGAGGTTTAGCTATAAAGCCTTTGGAGTAGAGAAAATGAAATACTAAAATATATTCAACTGATTCAAAAGAATGAAAGAAAGAAAGAAAGAAGAAAGGGACAAAGAAGAAATGACTTAAATAGAAAGCAATGGTTAAAGTGAAGTCAAGTATCAACAATTACATTAAGTGTAAATGGACCAAACACACCAATATTAAAATAATAATAATAATAATAAAGTTTGTTCTCAAAAATCAAAGGTGGAGATTTATGGACTGTACAAAAAAAAAATTGAATGTATAACATTTTTCAAAACATATTTTCCATCAGGACATTTGTCTCTTGAGGATGTTTTACAGTTTTTTTATATATTCTGAGAATATTAAATATGTTGCCCTAAGTCAGAGATAAAACAAACAATTGTAGATGAGTCACTCCTTACTTTAAATCTTAAAATGGATTCTCACTGCAGTTAGAATATAATTAAACTCCTTATCTCAGCTTAAAAGACCTTACATGATTTGACTCTCACAGTCACACACAATTTAAATCGTAAATCTTTCACATGTACTCATTATACTTCAATTTTTTCTTTATGGTCTTTAAATACACCAAATTATTGTTTTTGTTAAGTATGCACAATTCTCTCACCACTGATCACAGTAGAGCAAAAACTAAACTCATTGCCACGAAGCTGATTCCTTCAGCTGGAAATCATTCACTCATTTAGCAAATAACAGTTTCTATTTGTCAAGTGTGTACACTCAAAAAACCAAAACCAAATTCACTACCCTCCAGTCCATCCCGACTAGTAGCCACCCCTCCTTGGGTTTCCGAGGTGGTATCTCTATGGAAGTAGATTGCCCCATCTTCCTTCCGAGGTATGGGTGGTGGGTTTGAATAATCAGCCTTCTGGTCAGCAGTCAAATGCCTTAGGCACTAGTCCACCACAAATGGGAAGTATTCAATGAAAACCAATATTCAAGCTAGAATTTCCCTTTCTCAAGTTCTCATTCTAAAATCCACTTACCTAAAATCTACATATCTACTCAATAACTCCTCATAGAAGAATTCACTTCCTGGTTATGAAGGGTATAAATCACAGGATTCATCAAAGGAAAAATCACTGTGTGAAACAGAGAAACCATTTTGTCAGCTGGTAAGAACCCAGCCTAAGACAGACCTTTTATCATTATACAGTGTCCTTCTCTGTCTCTGGTATTTTTATTTTTATTTTTTTTTTAACTTACGTCTCCTTTATCTGATATCAAAAAACCACTTTTGTTTTCTTTCTGTTAATATTTGTATGATGCATCTTTATCTGATATCTGACAGTCTGTTTTGCTTTTTTCCATTAATATTTGCTGATACATTTTTCTACCATTTTTCTTTTAAGCTTCATGTCCTGTTATATACTGTTATATTTGAAATATGATGTGTATTAGACAATATGTAATGAGTTCCTTTTTTTTAATCCACCCTATCAGTTTCAGTCTTTTACATGGTATATTTAGACCATTTATATTAAATGAAATTATTAATTTTCTAGAGCTTACATTTGCCATTTTATTTTTGGTTTCTATTTGTTCCTTCTGATATCTGTTTCCTCGTATGTGCCTTCTTGTGCATTATTTGGATATATATTAAAATATCCTTTTGATATAATTATAGTGTTTGAATGTATTTCTTTGGACAGCATTTATGGTGGTTGCACTAGATATTACATTATATCTACATAATATATTACAATCTACTTGTGTTGTCATTTTTGTAGTTCAAGTGAAGCATACAAACCTTTATGTGTATTTACTCTCAACCACCAATAATTTATTTTAAATAATTCCTGGGCATACATTTCATTTCACATTAGACAATGTGATAAATTTTCTTCAACTATTAAACATGGTCTGGAGAACTCAGGAGATGAGAGAAAATATTTATTGTCTACACCTGTATTTTTGCCTTTTGTTCTTACTTACATGCAGTATTTCAACATCCCTTCTTTTACTGGTTCCTTTCTGTTTATTGCCTTATCTGTTCTTTTAGGGTCAAACTCACGATGAAAAATTATCTTCATTTTTCTTCACCTGATAATGTCATTATTTCTTTTTCATTCATGAATGATATTTTAGTTAGGTATAATATTCTGATTAGACAGTTCTTTTCTTTCATCACTTAAAATATGTTGTGGCACTCTGTCTAGCCAACATGGCTTCTGATGATAAGGCCACTACCATTTGAATCATTTTTTCCCTATAAGTAAGGTGTTGCTTCTCATTTGCCCTTAGGTGGCATGAGGGGAACTAAACCAAAGGTTTTTCCCTGTGGTGTTGGCCTGGAGTAGAGTGGTGACTGTCTACATGTTTTCTGTCTTGCCAGGCTTCCTCTTTCCTGGTCCTATGGATAGAATAAGTCTACATTCTTTCTTTCCTTCTTCTTTCCATCCTTCCTTCCCTCCTTCTTTTGTTCCTTCCTCCCTTTCCTCCCTCTCTCCCTTCCTCCCATCCTTCTTTCCTTCCTTCTTTCCTCCCTTCCTCCTTCTGTCCCTCCCTAACTCCCTTTCTTCCTTTCCTCTTTCCTTTCCTTCCCTTCCCTTCTCTTCCCCCATCCCTCCCTCTCCCTCCCCTCTCTCTTTCTTC
>NW_006922431.1:457863-461405 GCF_000298275.1 Orycteropus afer afer
TATATATACATATATATATATATATAGAGAGAGAGAGAGCAAAAAGAAAACCCAGGGAATTTAGCACCACATAATTCCTTAAGTCACTAACTAGTCTGTCTTTGTCACTTCAATTATTAAAAATCTTATTTGTTTTACAGAAAATACCCATGGTTTCAGATGAACTTAGCAGGAGGAACACAGAATAAGAAAAATATTTTCTTCTCAAGAGCATAACTCACCTTCCTTGCTTTGTCGATAGTAATATTATCTCTTCTTTTAAATTCACTTTGAATATTTAACCTTTTTATTTATTTATTTAAAACTTTTCAGTGTGATTCGAATGATGTTTTACAAGCAGATTTGTTTTACATTCAACAGTTCACACACTTCTTGTTTTGTGACACTTGTTACATTCCCTACAGTGTAACAACTCTCCTCCCACTTACTCTTGCCCAGTGTCCTTCCTACCTATGTATTCCTGCCTCCTTACCTTTCTCCCTGTGCAAATACTGCTCTTCTGATCTCCCACAGTTGATTGTTCTAAAGAATACATCTCCCTGGTATATGTGTTCAGCTCATAGGCCTGTCTACTGTTTTTCTGAGAGTTAAGCCATGGAAGTGAGTTCAGTTCCAGGCCCAATGGATCACTCAGGGCCATAGTCTCAGGGGTTTTACCAGTCTCTATCAGACCAGTAAGTTGGTGTTTTTCATAATTTTGAGTTGTGCTCCACATTTTTCTCCCGCTCAAAATAGGATCTCCAATTTTGTTCCCTTTCTACGTGGTTGGTAATAGTAGACAGGCACCATTTAAATTCTTCTAGCTCAAGGTCATATAGGATGACTTTCTCATGATCCATTAGTCCCTTGTACTAACTGTTTTCATTTGTCTTCAATTTTCTTCACTCTTCTTTGCTCCATACAATGAGCACACAATAGTTGCCTCTTAGATGGTTGCTTGAAAACTTTTAAGACCCCAGTCACTATTCACAAAAGTGAGATGTAGAACAATATTTTTGCATACCACATTGTACAAATTGAGCATGGTTTCCCCTGCAAACCATAGTCACCAGCCTGCAGGCCCAGCAGCTCACTCTCTCAAAGAGCTTGTTTGTGCTAAGAAGTTATTCTAGTTTTGCCTCCTATTATGTTTAAATTACAAATGGACATTTTATAGCACATACAAATACACATGTAGGAACATTATCTACCAAATCTATGTACGGTCATGAGTATATTCCCATTTGCCTATTCATACATGATCTTCTTGCATGTCTACCATTTATCCACCCATGGATTAGTGCTTGCTGTGACTGATGTTGCAGTATTGTTTATGCAATAGTGTTAGCCTTTATAGTCTATACCTCTTGTTTAACCATTTTAGAACATACTCACTTCATAATCTTTATACAATAGATTTATTACATACTCAAGTGGGAGAGAGGCAGCTATTTCACCATTTATTCTGTCTGTTAAACCTTGTTCATTGTATATAGGCTTCTTACATGTTTTGTCAGTTTGATTATACACTCAAATTTAGCAAGTCTTCTTGTATTTAAGTCCCGTGTGGCCAGTGCTAAAGGTATGGCCCACCAGAGAGGCTTTTGTCTTTATTTTTCCAAATGCCCAAGAATTTCACTGACCTCAGGAGTGAGCTATATTTTATGTTGAATTTTTCAAATTATACCTGTCCTGACTATTCAGAGAGTATAAATTCAAAATATGAATTCAAATATGGACAAGTCCATGATATAATTTCTAAGAGTGAACAATTTTTCTATCCATAGACCAGGTTAATTGCAATATATTTTTGGTCATTTCCTTGTGCTGCTCAGAAACCCTTCTAAATCATACCTTCACTGAAGGAATAGGTTCTAAGGGTCAGGTCCGAGGAATTTAATTCTACTTCACATATTTGTAGGGACAGAGTTTCCTTCTAATGCCCTCCCTCATTTTGATTACCTGAAACTACTTCCTATCATTAATCTTCTCCCAAATCTGCTCTTTCAGATGCCATGAGATCAATTGTATGTTTTAAAGTATGCTTCTAGAACTCACAGGTATTTTTACTGGAAGGATCTATAATACCTAAATTGAAACATTGTCAGTATATAAACATAATCTCCTTCTAACCAATAGGTATATTTTGAGGATCCATCGAGATAATATATAAAGACATAATTTGTAAACTATGTTCTGAACATTAAATATAATTATGACTTCATTATCATCATTATCATAATCATATGATACAATGCTATAATAGTTTTTTTCTACTTCCATATTTCAGAAAAGAATCAACAGAACCATTCAGAATGGTGAAGTTAATAAAGAGGAAAATGAGTTAAACTTCATTTAAAGAAGAATTGATGCTATATCCTATTCTATACTATCATTTTTCCCACACCATTTTGAAGCAATATTTTTGGAATATGTCTTTCTCTTTCAAAAACTAGAAGTCAGAAGATCAAGATGACTTGAAAATTCAAGATGATTCTTTCTGTGTGTGTGTGTATGTGTGTGATTTGGGTGAGAGTTTATAGGGAAAATTTATTTTCCACACAACAGTTCATACACATTTTGTTTCATGACATTGACTGCAATTCCCCTCTATGTAACAGCTCTTTTCCCAGTTTCTCCTTATAGTTACTTCTTCCCTGTGTCCTTTCCTGTGAATTCCTATTCCCTGAGCTTTCTCCCTGTATAATTACTGCCCTTTTGTTGTCCCATGACTGATCATTCTAGGCAGTGTGTCTACCTTGATGATTGTTGACATTAAATTGTGATATTAGTTAAAATGATGACTTTTAAAACAAGTGTAAATTAAATACTATTCTGAAACTTCATAAAAATTATTTTAATACAGTATGTTACTTTAACTTTTTATACATTTTTATGTTAATCAAGTTTAGTGAAAGAAGAATGAATTTGATAGAAGCATTACTTTGATTGGAAAAGAAAAAAAAATATTTAATATAATCTTACTCCAAGTCAAATAACAATTACTTGATAACCAAAAGGTTGAAAATCCATTTTCCAGTTTCTTGGGTACATTGTTTTTGGTTATAAGAACAAATACTATAAAAACAAAGAAAGTGTGTCCTATGATATTTCATATGTAATGTGGTTTCTGTTGTTAGGTGTCATCAAGTCAGCACCAACTTGTAGCTACTCAATGTACAGCAGCACCAAACACTACCAGGTCCTGCACCATCCTCACAATCCTTGCTATGCTTGAGCCCGTCACTGTAGCCACTGTGTCAACCCAAATTGTTGAGGGTTTTCCTCTTTTTTGCTGACCCTCTACTTTATCCCAGCCTTCTGGTTAGCAGTCAAATGTCTTAGTCACTATGCTACCAGAGCTCCTTGTTTTCTACTTTACAAAGTATGATATCCTTCTCAGGGAATGGTCCCTTCAGACAACATGACCAACATGACCAACCAAAGTAGGTCAAAAGAAGTCTGACCATTCTCACTTCTAAGGAGCATTCAAGCTGTACTTCTTCCATGAGAGATTTGTTCGTTCTTCTGGCCCCCAAAAAACAAACCAAACTCACTGCTAT
>NW_006922431.1:463005-471964 GCF_000298275.1 Orycteropus afer afer
GGAGAGGTTGCTGAGCAGAAAGTACATGGGGGTATGAAGTGCAGGTTCAGAGAGGACTGTGAGCACAATGAGGAGGTTTCCCAGCACAGTAGATAAATAGAAAAGTGTGAAAAATGCAAAATAGAATTGCTGTAGTTCTTGAGGACCCGAAAGACTGTGTAACACAAATTCAGTCACTCTTGAGTTATTTCCTTGGTCCATAATATGAAGTTTCTGAAATGAGATCAGAAAATTTCCTGTCAAGTATAATGGTTATGGAAATGACATCATAGGCTTATGGGAGTAAACAAGCAAAGGCAAACTTGACAACAAATCTCACTCAATATATTTATATACTTTATATCTTCATATTATTGCTGTTTCATATTATTTCAGTATACTCTAACTCAGTGGACCTTATAGGATAGAGTAGAACTGCCTCATGGGGTTTCCTAGATTGTAAACTTTACAGAAATAGATTGCCAGGTATTTTATCCTGTGGAACTACGATGGGTTTGAACCACAGACTTTTCAGTTGGCAGCCCAATGCTTAACTTTGCTCTACTAGGACTCATTTAGATCCTCATAACATACAAATGCATATTGCCTACAATCATATCTGTTGTGAGTATATATACCATGGGTTTTATCTTTACACAGAATGAAAATATATTCTCAAACTGCAGTTTTTATACTTCACCTCCACCACTTTAAAATTCCTAATAAATGGAACAGTGAAACTCTGGAGTCAAATTAATATAAAGTTTTCAATCCTGCTTTTTATAATTCCTAGCTGTGTCACCTTGGGCAAGTTTATTAAGCTCTCTTTGCCTCCATTTTTGCATCTGCAAATTGGGTAAATAATGATATATGCCTCATAGTATTGTTGTAAGAATTAAGAGTTATAAAAAAGAGAAATGCTCATAATAGCGAGGCACACAGTACATGTTCAATAGATACTAGGCACTATGCCTTTTTTATGAAAATATTTCTGTAGGCAAATTAACATGGTAGATAACATTCTTACTTAATAAAACAAGATATTCCACTCAATTTAGTGGCATCTATTTACATTGAAGTATGTTAATATTTGAATATATGTCATAATGAATGTCATATTTTTATCTTTTTATTAAACAGATGTGAATGTAGACTATTTGTAAAGTTTTTATGACCTCTATGCCCACCTAGTGACTCTGAATTTAAGTGAATTTAATATGTGATCTTCAGGATGAAGTACAAAAAAGATAATTTGCTTATATGACAAATTTTCCTCCTTAAAAATTTCATAAAAGCATTTTATATTTCTTAAGGAAAGGAACCATACTTTGTCCTTTTATTTCTTCTCCCAGAATACACTGTCTATAGATTGTGTCCAATAATATTTGTAGATCAAAATACATATTGAGTTTCATATCAGTTAAGAGAAGAGAAGTGCTATTAATTAACAGCAAGGCTATAATCTCCAGTTGGTTGTTCTAAGGAGTGTGTACCTCCCTAGTATTATTGTTCACCATTTATAGATGTCTATTGTTTGGCTGATAATTATTTTGGGGGTAAGTTCCATATGAAAGTGACTCATGGCTGCTGTCTCAGGGGTCCCACCATTCTTTGTCCTACTAGTAAGCCTGATCTTCTTTTGGAATTTTAAATTTTGTTCCACAGTTTTCCAGCACACTATCTCTGATGTTCTAATGTGATCCCTTTCAAAACAAGGCTGTAATCTTTACAGAAGGAGACTGCCACATCTTTCTCCCATGCAGTACTGGGGATTCCAACCACTAATCTTTTTGTTAACAACTGAGTTATTAATTAACAGTCTAAGTATCTTTGTGCATTTTGGAGAAAACTCTGCAAAAACTTTTCTTAAGAGCCTGAGATACATTTTGTCTGAGAAATAAAAAAAAAGTTCTGTTTTGGTAAATTTATAAGTTTTAGCTAGGTATGAGAGTTAAGTTACTAAACTCATTACAAAGAAATTAAACAGAATGCAACAATAAAGACTACCTGCATTCAACAACATAGGGACCTTACTTTTAGAAATATAGTCCCCAAATTTTTTTCATTGCATTCCTCTAATAGTTGAAAAGCTATAACCAGGTATATTAATTTACTTGTAAATTATAGCATATACAACTACACTAAAATATTACAAAAAAATATAAAATAGAATTGAAAATTAAGAGAGAAAGTTTTCATAAATTTCTAAAGAACAACTAATATTTTCTTCACAGTCCAGCAGCTTACCTGCTGGAATATGTATATGCACCCACTTTGGATTCTACTGATCAAGAAATAGAAGTGAATCATTTTGTGGAAAGAAATTTCAAAAAGCCTGACTTGGCTCAATTGGCATAACATACCACACAAAAACATTGTTCCAAATCCTACTTTGGCAAGTAGTGACTGGGATCTTAAAAGCTTGCAAGCAGTCATCAAGATGCATTGATGGGTTTCTCCTCATCCAGAGCAAAGAAGAATGAAGAATGAAGAAAACCAAAGACACATGGAAACATTAGTCCAAGGAACTGGTTGGTACACCATGTGATCCTTGGACTATGGCTATGAGACCAAAAGAACTACATGGTGTCTGGCTACCAATGTCAACCATTTGGAGGGGAATCTATGTAGGAGATCCTGGATAGAGTAGGAGAACAATGTGGAACAAAACTAAAAATTATTTTTTAATAAAGGACCAGGTTTGCTGGTATGATAGAGCCTGGTGAAACCCCTGAGGCTATGGCCCCTAGCTGCCCCTGAGGCCTCGAATTGAACCCACCCCTGTGGCTTCCAGTCAAACAGAAGACAGGCATATGAGCTGAACATTTACATTAGGTAAATACACTCCTTGGAGAGATCAACTATGGGAGAATAGAAGGGCTGTGTATGTACAGGGAGACAGCTCAAGGGGCTGAGTACAGTATATGGGAGGGAAGGACACAGGGAAGAGTAACTATGGGGAAGAAGTGGGAAGAGAGCTGTTGCATTGTGGGAAATTGCAGTCAATGTCATGAGACAAAGTGTATGTGAATTGCTGTATGGAAAATGAATTTACTCTGTAAACTTTCAACCAAATCACAATAAAAATTATATATATATTAGCTTAGAGTTCTAGACTTGTAGGTATATTGATTTTTTAAAAAAAGAAAAAGAAAGCCTGACTTGAGAGAAAGATAAGTCATTGACAGTAGTGCTCATTTTCTAGAAGAGAAGACAGGAAGTCACTGCAGAGCAGTAAGATGCTTTCTCTAAGTCCCTTCGGTGGTGTAAAGGTTAAGTGCTTGACTAATACCTAAAAGTTGGCAGTTTGAACTCACCCAGAGTTTCCTCTGAAGACAAGCCTGGTGATGTGCTTCCAAAAGGACACAACCTTGAAAACCCTATCGAGCAGTTCTGTTCTGCACCCATGGAGTCTTCAGGAGTGGGAATTGACTCACTAGCAGCTAACGACAACAGTCGTGGGCAAAACAGTCAAGATGGTAAAGTCTATTTTTCAGTTCCTTCTGAAAATATCTCCTTTGTTCAACAAGTCAATTAATTTCTTCCATTTTATCTATTCCATTTTAGAATTTCAAAGGCATCATTGTCCTTTTTCCAGCTAATGACAAACTAAACATTCTTGACTGTTCAAAGCTCTGTTTCCTTTCCTGGCTTGTACAAAGGTACAATCGGGGCTGAAATTCATCTTCTAAAATCACCTCCATAGAGATCACTAAAACTGTTGCAATAGTGTATAACATAGAAAACTTTGTAAGGCCTAACCCATGTTAACAGTGGTTATCCCTGAGTGAGAATCATTTTATACATTATGCATTGCATTTTCTGAGGTATTTGTTTATCTGCAATGAACATATATTATTGTTTTAATCAAGGAGTCCTGTTGGAGCAGTGGTTAAACGCTCATCTGCCCACTAAAAGTTTGACAGTTTGAACCCACTAGTTGCTCCCCAGGAGAAAAGACCTAACAATTTACTTCTGTAAAAGTTACAGCCTAGGAAATCCTGTTCTACTCTGTCCTAAAACAGTCTCTGGGAGTCAGAATTGATTCATAGGCACACAACAACAAGAAATTTTTCATCAGAAAAAAATAAATAAATAAGTAAACCAGTAAAACCCTTTTGAATTGATATGGTTCTATTTTTTTTTAAGGCAGAAAAATCAAATAAGTATAGGAAAGAAAGACAAAGGGTAATGGTAACCAAGTGGAAAAAATGGCTAGAGTGCTATTACATTGTGGGGATTGCAATTACTGTCATGAAAAGAAACGTACATGAACTGTTGAATAGAAAACCAAATTTTTCTGTAAACTTTCACACATACCACAATAAAAATTTAACATAAGTAAATAGAGAAAACAAAAAATATCAAATAACTTATGTAATTAAATAAAAAATTATCTTATATACATGGGTAATAGCTATGCATATAGTAATATAATATATGTAGTTATTATCCCTGTGTGTGTTCTACTTAAAGGAAATTATATATATACATATCACTATACATACAGTAGGGGCTCTGGTGGTACAGCACCTAAGGCATTTGACTGCTACCAGAAGGCTGGCGGTTCAAACCACCTGCTCTTCCCTGGAAGGAAGGTTGGGCAATCTACTTCTGTAGTAATACTGCCTCAGAAACCCAAGGAGAGATCGCTGTGAGTAGGATCCAACTCCACAGCAGTGGTTGCATTTTGTGTAATACATACAGTACATATTGTTTCATTACCTACCACAGAACCATTATCATAAATATTTTCTCATAAAGAGTACTTTCAGGTCAACTTTTTAAAATGTGCTTTTGATATTTTATCA
Organism: Orycteropus afer afer; assembly: GCF_000298275.1. Classification (NCBI taxonomy): domain Eukaryota; kingdom Metazoa; phylum Chordata; class Mammalia; order Tubulidentata; family Orycteropodidae; genus Orycteropus; species Orycteropus afer. The sequence goes on from NW_006922431.1 coordinate 467,796, forward strand.
GGTAATTGTTTTCAATTTTCCCTATAACATAATAACTATAATTTTAGCCAAAATTTTGTGGGTTCACAAAATTATTTATTTAATATACATAATTACAAATTCACACTCTGAAAATTTTCTGTTCATTACACTAAAACTCATCTCACTAAATACCTTTCTTGGTAAGACAGTGTGTCATACTTTTTATCTTTACTTATTTGCTAAATGAAAATATATCTGGTTGATAGTAATTATTAATGGGGTGAGCCACTTATGCTTTAATGAATTATCCATTTGTATGTTTTTCTACCTCAATTGCTTATCTGTGTCTTTTGATCATTTTTGTATTCCATCCTCTGTCCTATTATTTGTTTATAACACTTTACTATTAAGATATCCCTTTATAAAGTTATTCTACAAACATTTTAGTTTACTCATTGCCTCTTAATTTTCTTTTTTGCTAATTTTTTAAAAAATTCAGATCTATTATTTTCCCAAATGGTTTCTGCATTCAGTGCTCCCCTTGAAAAACATTTGTCCAGCAATGTGCTTTTATTATTTAAAAACATGTAGTGAAAAGGATTGTATATCAATAAATTCATTTTAAAACAATGGGGCTATGAGAAAAGTATATTGAGAGAGTCATTTATTAATGGTGAAAGATTGAAAGGTCACATCTTCAAATGCCATCTTTATTGGGAGTACTAGTGTTGGTTGGGGAGCTCTAGTAGCATAGTGGCTAAGACACTTGCCTGCTAACCAGACGGCTGGCGGTTCAAACCCACCAGCCACTCCTCGGAAGGAAGGTTGGGCAATCCTACTTCTGAAGTGATACTGCCTCGGAAATCCAAGGAGGGGTCACTATGAGTTGGGTTTGACGCGACGGCACATAACAACAACAACAACAAAGTTTTGGTTGAGGGTGGTTGGTGAGCATGCCATTTCTGTAGTAATCAATGCCTTATGCTAAAGGAGGTGAAATTTCCTAGTAGAAATACAAGTACCAGCCAGGAGTTGGAGGATAAGAAATCCTCATGTCTCTGTAATTAATCTGCAAAATTTCCAACTATTTCATCTAGCTGGTACTTTTGCCTAGTATCAGGCTAAAGAGCCTTATAAGTAAGCTAATCTCTCTTGAATGTCCCTTGTAATTAGCCATATACTATCTTTAATCTCCTAAAATAAACCAAGTCTGGGTACAAGGAGTTACAAGACAAAGATGCAATGCCCGATATTCCATTGATCAGAGGGCAATATAACACATTCAAAGGAAAAGCAAACACCAAGTAACTCAAGATAAAATATTATAAAAATTTGTTTTATTACTCATTTCATGGCTATTTGTTTTAAAATAAGGAAGCGGAAATTATAAACTTTCAGGTGACCAATTTCTTTTTTAGTTTTTATTGTGGTTTAAGTGTAAGTTTACAGAGTAAATCAGTTTTCCATTCAAAAATTCATATACATTTTGTTTACATCCTTAATTCCAGTCCCCACGATGTAAGATCACTTATCCAACTTCCTCCCTGTGATTCCCATTTCCATTCCTCCTTCTTTGCTAACACTCCTTGTCATTTGAAATTTGTCTTTGGATGAATGCTGCCCTTTTGATTCCAGTGGTTCGTTGTTTTAAGGAGTGTGTACCTCCCTAGTATTATTGTTCACCATTTATAGATGTCTATTGTTTGGCTGATAATGATTTTGGGGGTAAGTTCCATACGAAAGTGACTCATGGATGCTGTCTCAGGGGTTCCACCATTCTCTGTCCAACTAGTAAGCCTGATCTTCTTTTGGAATTTTAAATTTTGTTCCACAGTTTTCCAGCACTCTATCTCTGATGTTCTAATGTGAACCCTTTCAGAGCAAGGCTGTATCTTTACAGAAGGAGACTGCCACATCTTTCTCCCATGCAGAACCTGAGGATTCCAACCACTGACCTTTCTGTTAACAGCTGAGTTTTTAAGGACTGTGATACCAGGATTCCTTCCTTGTTTGAAGACAAAAGAAGCCAATCCATAGAATAAGTAAATTATAGTTGATTAATTGGAGTTTTTGAACACCAGAGATGAATAAATTGGAAAAAGTCAACTCACATTCTGTCTAGTCTCTTAAAACAATGACTATGATAAAGCATAACTGATGGAATGAAAGGAAGAAGGAACAATGGAAGGAAGGAAGGAAGGAAACTAGGAAGGGAGGAAGGAAAGTTGGAAGAAAAGAATTCTGAAGGGCATCTTCAGACTGAACATATTTCTCCTTCATAATTACACTAATTTACTGAGCATTGTTAAAGTCCTCCAAGACCTATGATAAAAACTTCCATTTGATTCATCTTAACATTCAGCAACATATTCTTCCTATTTTAAAACTGAGAAATAATGTAACAATAGAAATGATGTTGTTATGTGCTGTCATGTCCACCCCGACTCATAGTGACCCCTCCTTGGGTTTTCAAGGCTGTATCACTACAGAAGTAGATTGCCCAAACTTACTTCCAAGGAGTAGCAGGTGGGTTTAAACCACTAGCCTTCAGGTTAGCAGTCAAGCGCCTTAGGCACTGTGCTACCAGAGCTCCTAACAATAGAAATAGATATAGCTATAGATAATCAGAAGACAATATTACTCAGAGTGTTTCTTATGAATCCATTTTAAATGGATAGACTTAAAAAAAGAAAAAGACATGAATTTGGGTAGTATTTCATAAACAATAAGAAGCAAGAGAATATTTTAATATAAAGAGAATTTCTGGATCACTCAGTACTATGAGTCCTAAGGTCAAAGCACATGCTGAAGGGGCATAACTAGGAACTAGAAATCAAATCTTAATCCCAATCTCTATTGCAGACTCATTTTGAGGAATTCCGTACTCTCTGCATCTTTTCAAATTAAAAGAAATCTTATGGAAAATCATAATGGTATGTTCAGCTATCCCAAAATCATTATAGAAGTAAAAGAGGAACCAATAAATAAATAAATAAATAAACCTTTAAAGGGGGAAAAAAAAAAAAACTTCACAAAAGACAATCAGAAAGATGTGTAAAAGAGAAGATGGATGATCAAACCTATTCTGATAAAGGTAAAAGAATTAGATTTATGTATTGGCTCTTTCTGAGTACTAAATCAAGGATACTGTATTTGCCAACTCACTGAGGCACTAATAACATAGTCTATGCACAAATAACTTGGGGCCTTGAAAGTACAGAGCCTGAACTAATCTCTGTATTTAACTATAAGAACGGTACAATGGACCATAAATCTTATTAAAATAACCAAAAGAGCCATTAAAAGAATTGAAAGCACAAAGGATCAAATCTGGAGATCCTGGATAAAGTGGGAGCGAAAACGTGGAACAAAATCCAAAAACTCAATAATGACCAGAATTATTGGTCAGATGAATCTGGTGACACTCCCAATACTAAGGCCCTGAAATACATTCGGTGCCTGGAATAAAACTCACCCCCAAGGGCGGGTTCTCAGCACAATGGTTAGCGAGATGTACACGCAGACCACTCAACCCAGGATGCTGCACCCACACACTCAATGGTAATACATCCCCTAAAGCAATAGACCATGGGACACCAAAGGACCAACATTCAAACTGAGGAAATGCAGGACAAACAGGAGTGCATGAATGTGAGGGGCACAGAGGGAGTGCTGCAGGGTAGGGAGGGGAGGAGACTGAGTTAGGATTGGACTTCGCGAATGAGGAATGAAACTAAATGTGTGAGTGACTTTGAATGTAAAACAAGCTCTTAAAATAAAAAAATAAAAATAAAACAAGAATTGAAAAAACTAGAATCCTTTTTTTAATTCCTTTTTCCACTTTGAAAAATTATATGTACACACATATATACCTCTGTGTATATTTATATGTAAAGAGATACATAAATATATATATTAATATATACAAAATATGGACTTCTATATGTATATATACAGAAAATATACTACTAGATAATATATATAAACAGACATATACCATATGAAATTCACATATTTGTATACATATATGTTGTTGTTATGTGCTGTCGAGTCAGACCCAACTCATAGCGACCCCTCCTTGGGTTTCCCAGGCAGTATCCCTACAGAAGTAGTTTGCCCCATCTTCCTTCTGAGGAGTGGCTGGTGGGTTTGAACTGCCAGCCTTCTGGTTAGCAGTCAAGTGCCTTAGACACTATGCTACCAGAGCT
>NW_006922431.1:472264-493453 GCF_000298275.1 Orycteropus afer afer
CAAGTATAGTTTCATTATTATATTACAGAATCTCAGTAAAATTAAATAATTGACCTCATGATATGACAACACAATTAAAAATTTACAGTTTTCCTTATATAAATTGTATTCTATGAATTCTAAAATAGTATGTTTTCCTAATTATGTGCATAGAGAATATGCAACAACTAAAGAAATGTATATGCATAGATGAGTAAAGAAGTAATTTAAGCCAATACACTGGTGTTCATTGTAGAACCAAATATAACTGGAGAATAAAGTCAAAGAGCACAGTGTCTGAGTATGCAGAAAAAGAAGATGCAATTTTGCACAGGTATGAGGTTAGTGACATAGAAAGAATTAGCTCACCTCAGGAAATTAAAAGGGACTTAAAACATGGTAAGGCAAATTCATTCTCATTGACAGAATATGAAGAGAAAACTACATTACAACAACTTGTCTTCAGAGAACTATTTGAAGTGACAGAGTATTATAACTTACATGAATCACTGCTGAGTTGCCATATAGACTTACTAAGAGGGTTTGAATTTGTCTCCTCTTTCTATTTCAGGAGTTCCACTGGAATAACCTGAGGTAACATGACATTAGAAATGTGTTCTTCTCATACTGTTCACAATATGCCCCACTTGTGCTTCTCATACTTTACTTAAGGGGAGGTAGAGAAGAAAATGTTGTTGTCATTGAAAGATGATTTTGTCCCATTGGGACCATTGCTAACAAGTTCTTTTCTATCATAGACTAGCAGGTTTTATCTCTACTTAGGGATTCACCCTTCTAAGAATCATGCTCCCAACCTATCTTTAGCTTCTTATAACTTATGTGACATTATACTCACAGACAGTATTTCTGAGCATTTTTTAGAGTCATAATTGGGTTCTCAAAAAGTAGCTTTTATTCTTTCTGCAAGTGGTGTGAAACAAATATTTTTTTAAACAGCATTCTAATTCCTGTAATAAATCAGTTCTAGTTTGTCCACAAGGTGACTCTGACTCATAGCAAACCTAAGTATGTTAGAATAGAACTGTGCTTCATGGAACTTTCAATGGCTAATATTTTGGAAGGAGATTTGAAGCCCTTTCTTCTGAGGCACCCATGGATGGATTTGAACCATCCTTTCAGTCAGCACCAGAGCACAATAAACATTTGCATCACCCATGGACTGCTCTTGTATTAATGTGTTCCACTCTTATCAAGTTGATTCAGAATCATAGCAACCCTAATAGGGTTTTAGGGCTATAAATCTTTATAGAAGAAGATTGCCTCATTTTCCTCCTGTGGAACAGCTGAAAGGTTTGAACCAGTGACCTTCTGGTTAACAGACAAATGCGTTACCCACTGCACCACCAGAACTCGTTACTGTAATGTTATTGTTACATGCCATTGAGTTGGACTAGAATCATAACGACCCCTCCTTGGGTTTCTGAGGCAATATCATTACCGAAGTAGATTGCCCAACCTTCCTTCTGAGGAGTGGCTGGTGGGTTTAAACTACCAGTCTTCTGGTTACTATAATAGGTATAGCTAAATATGGAAATATAGCAAAACTATAAATCAATTGCAGCCCAAATGCTCCTTGGAAGCAAGAACAGCCAGACTTGGTCTGACCTACTTTGGGCATGTGGTCAGAAGGGGCAATTCCCTAGAGAACGATATCATGCTTGGTAAAGTGGCAGGTCAAAGAAAGAGGGGAAGGCCCTTGATGGGATGGATTGACATAGTGGCTGCAATGATGGGCTCAGGTAGAGCAAGGATTGTGAGGCTGGCAGAGGACTGGGCAGTGTTTCATTCTGTTGTACACAGGTTCGCTATGAGTCAGAGCCAACTCAATGGCACCTAACCAGCAAAAACAACATAAATCAGTTTGGCAGAACAAAACATGTCTTATTTTTCTGTGTCCCTCAATTAAATTTAACTCATTAAAATTGAATATCTGCTACAACCAAAGCCACAAAATAAGAATTCAAGAATGAGTAAGAAAAAGTGCCTATCAGCAAGTTTTTTGCAAATTACAATGGGCAATTAAAGTAAAAAATACAATGAAGAATAACGTGAATAGACTAATATACAATTATAAGTGATAGGCAAAGAAAATTACATAGATACTCAACATTGGAAGAGATTTTGTTTGCTAGAAAGGAAGAAGAATGAGAAAAGAGAAGGATAGAGAAAGAGATAAATAAAATATTATAGCCCCAGAACAGTAGCCTAAGGGAACATCCTTCTCCACCAAACTTTAACTTCTTTTTCCTTCCCTCCTTACAAGCTTCAGGCCTCCCCAAAGAATGCAAAGTCCCCCACACTCCTCTTTATAATTCTTTGCAGGACTTGGTATAATCACTTCACACTCTCCCCTCCTTGTAAAGTTAATCTTTCCAAACAAAAACTAGGGAATCATTTTTTTAACATACATTTTATTGAAATATAATTTATGTACAGTAAAATATACAGAACTAAAGTGACATGGGTCAATGTATTTTTTGGGGGGAGGGGCCAATGTTTCTTCCCCTTCCCTCCCATCCCTGGTAACCAACAAAGTTTCCTTCTATATTTAAACATGTCCTTGATGTTTTTACAATACTGAACTAATACTACACTTGTCCTTCTGTGATTGACTTATTTCACTTAATGTCCTCCAAGTTCATCCATCTAATGTGGTATTTTGCAGATTCTACTAATTGTTTAATGTTGCATAGTATTCCATTGTGTGTATGAACCATAGTTTGGTTAACCATTCTTCAGCTGGTGGACACCTAAGTTGTTTCCATCTTTTTGCTATTGTAAATAGTGCAATTTCCTGGAGACTGGGACAGAGTAAGGAGTCAGTCACAGGGACCGAAGTAAGGAGAGGGAACCCAGGCCATGCCCCAAAGTGGCAAGGGGGAAAGTGGGAGAAAGGAGAGGAAAGGGCCAGGGAGACGGGACAGAGCGAGCAGTCAGCCACAGAGATCCAGATAAGGGTGGTTGGAGAGGTTTCCAACAGCTAAGGGAAAGAAACTTGTCTGTTGGTTTGTCCTACTGTAGTGACGTGTTGTTGTGAATCTTGAGGCTGCACCACTGGTGTTTCAAACCCAGTGGGGTGAACATGGTGCACAGGTATCAGCTGGGCTTGCAGACTAAGACAGACTAGGAAGAAGGAAGAGGCCATCGACTTCTCAAAGAATTTTCCAGGGAAAACCTTATGAATAGCAAAGAAACACTGTCGGTTACATTACTAGGCAACTTTATGAATAGTCCAGAAACATTGTCCAATACAGAGGAGGAGGATGAGTCACTTAGGTTAGAAGGCTCTCAAAATAAGACTGGGCAAGAGCTACATCATCAGAGTAAAACCAGCCCTACTCATATGGATAAGGTAAAGCTTTCAAGACCTCCATTTGCTGATGCAGCACCACTCAAATTGAGGAAAAACAGCTACAAACATCCAATAATCATTGGATCATGGAATGCACGAGGTATGAATCTAGGAAAATTGAAAATTGTCAAAAATGAAATGGAACACAGAAAGATTAATATCCTAGGCATTAGTGAGCTGAAATGGACTGGTTTTGGCCATTTTGAATATGACAACCATATGATCTATTATGCCGGGAATGACAGTTTAAAGAGGAATGTGTGGCCTTCATCATCACAAAGGATGTTTCAAGATCTGCCCTGAAGTACAATGCTGTCAGTGATAGGATAATATCCATATGCCTACAAGGAAGACCTGTTAATACAAATATTATTCAAAGTTATGCACCAACCACAAAAGCCAAGATGAAGAAATCAAAGATTTTTATCAACTTCTACAGTTAGAAATTGGCTGAACATGCAATCAGGATGTGTTAATTATCACTGATGACTGGAATGCAAAAGTTGGAAACAAAGAAGAATCACCAGTAGTTGGAAAATTTGGCCTTGGTGACAAAAATAATGCTGGAACTCACTTGGTAGAATTTTGCAGGACCAATGACTTATTCATTGCAAACACCTTCTTTCAACAACACAAATGGTGGCTGTACATGTGGACTTCACCAGATGAAATACACAGGAATGAGATTGACTACATCTGTGGCAAGAAGTGATGGAAAAGCTCAATATCTTCAGCCAAAACAAGACCAGGAGCTGATTGTGGAACAGCACATCAACCAGTCATATGCAAGTTCAAAACAATTAAAACAAGTCCAAGAGAGCCAAAATATGATCTTGAATATAACCCTTCTGAATTTGGAGACCACCTAAAGAATAGATTTGATACATTGAACATCAATGATGAAAAACCAGAGTTGTGGGATGATATCAAGAACATCATCCATGAAAAGCAAGAGGTCACTAAAAAGAAGAGAAGACCAAAATGAATGAGAAAGGAGTTGAACCGATGATTTCAAGGAGCAGCTCGAGCAGACAAAGCCAATTACTGTAATGAAATGTGCAAAGACCTGGAGTTAGACAACCAAAAAGGAAGAACACGCTCAGCATTTCTCAAGCTGAAGGAACTGAGAAAAAAAATTAAGCCTCCAGTTGCAATATTGAAAGATTCTGTGGGCAAAATATTGAATGATACAGGAAACATCAAAAGAAGATGGGAGGAATACAAAGAGTCACTGTACCAAAAAGAAGTGGTCCATCTTCATCCATTTCAGAAGGTTGCATATGTTCAAGAACCAATGGTATTGAAGGAGGAAGTTGAAGCTACAATGAAGGAATTGGTGAAGAACAAGGCTCTGGAAATTGACAGTATACCTATTAAGATATTTCAACAAATGAATGCCCCACTGGAGGCACTCACTTGGTTATGCCAAGAGATTTGAAAGACAGCTACCTGGCCAACTGACTGGAAGAGATCCATATTTGTATCCATTCCAAAGAAAGGTGATCCCACAGAATGTGGAAATTATCAAACAATATCATTAATATCGCACAGAAGTAAGATCTTACTGAAGATAATTCAAAAACGGTTGCAGCAGTATATTGACAGAGAACTTATAGAGGTGCAAGCTGGATTCAGAAGAGGACGTGGAACAAGGGATATCATAGCTGCTGCCATATGGATCTTGGCTCAAGGCAAAGAGTACCAGAAAGATGTTTACTTGTACTTTATTGACTATGCAAAGGCATTTGATTGTGTGGATCATGACAAATTATGGATAACATTGAGAAGAATGGGAATCCCCAAACACTTGATTGTACTCATGAGGAACCTGTACCTTGACCATGAAGCTGTTGTTCAAATGGAAAAAGGGTACACTACATGGTTTAAAATCAGCACTAGAAGGAGTGCTGACCTGCCCAGTGCTACACGTTGTCTAATGTCCTGACTGTTGCTTCCATTGACATTGATTGTAGAACCAAGCAATGTGAATTCTTTGACAACCTCAATCTTTTCTCCATTTATCATGATGCTGCTTATTGGTCCAGTTGTGAGGATTTTTGTCTTCTTTATATTGAGATGTAATCCATACTGCAGACTGCATTCTTAAATCTTCATCAGTAAGTGCCTCAAGTCATCATTGCTTTCAGCAAGCAAAGTTGTATTGTTAGCGTATCTCAGGTTGTTAATGATTCTTCCTCCAATTCCGATACCACGTTTTTCTTCATATAGTCCAGCTTCTTGGATTATTTGCTCAGCATATACATTGAATAAGTCAGGGGAAATGATACAACCCTGATATACTCCCTTCTAGTGCTGAGGAGCAAGGATGTCTCCTTGAGGACTAAGGTGCGCCTGACACAAGTCATGATATTTTCAATCACCTTGTATGCATGTGAGAGCCGGACAATGAATAAGGAAGACTGAAGAAGAGTTAATGCTTTTGAGTTGTGGTGCTGGTGAAGAATGCGGAAAGTACCATGGACTGCTAAAAGAACTACAGAACTGTCCTGGAGCAAGTGCAGCTGAAACGCTCCTTAGAAGCGAGTATGGCCAGACTTCGTCTCACCTACTTTGGTAATGTTGTCAGAAGGGACCATTCCCTGGAGAAAGATGTCATGTTTGGTCAGGTGGAGGGTGGACAAAAGAGGAGAAGGCCTTCAACTAGATGGATTGACACAGTGGCTGTGACAATAGGCTTAAGTATAGCAGGGATCATAGAGCTGGTGTAGGATCGGGCTGTGTCTCGTTCTGCTGTTCATGGGGTTGCCGTGAGTCGGAAACAATTCGACAGCACCTAAAAACAACAATAACAAATAGTGCAATTAGTTGTCATAAGAAGATTAAAACAAAAAAACTCACTGCCGTCCAATCGGATCCGACTCATACTGACCCCTTCTTGGGTTCTGAGGCAGTATCACTATGGAAGTAGATTGCCCAACCTTCCTTCCGAGGAGTGGCTGGTTGGTTTGAACCGTCAGCCTTCTAGTTAGCAGTCAAATGCCTTAGGCACTATGCTACCAGAGCTCCTCGTAAGAAGATTAATGGGGGACAAAAAAAAAAAAAATTGGAGCCTCCAGGCCTAAAGGATTTTCATTAATAAAGTAAATTTTAAAGAGATGTTGCAAAAATAAATAAGTTAAATATTCTCCCTTTATTTGCAGTATAAAATATCAAAGTAAAAAATAACAATGTAAACATAATTTTAGCACATACTATCATTTATTTATTTATTTAGCAAAAAGCAAGAAACTAAAAGATAAAACATCAAATGAACTCTAAGACAACTGTACAGATAGAATGTATCAATCCATGATCCTTATCCTAGTTATTATCTTGGTGGTCTTTCTTATTGCCATATAACATGCATGAATTTGTATCACAGATATAACCAATAATATTAATTCACAACACATGCCCTGATCTTTATAAAATGAATTCTTTTAAAGAAAGCTCACACTGAGGATTATCAGACTTCTCATTGGGTTTCATAGAAGTCTGGGAGTACAAGCAAGAAATTCATATGAATTACATTTTTATGACTATCAGCCCCTCAAGCAAAATAATATCACATTGAATGTATGCTATTCTCTATGAAGGCATGATCTTCAATGGCAACCCCCAATACATTCAAAGTGTTAATAAATCATCCACTTTATCCAGATGACATATATTTGCAAGTATGTGAATATGTTAAACCAGGATACTTAATAAAATATCATTTAAAGATCAAATTTAGCAAAATTGTACCTCTAAAGTAGTAGCTTTCTTACTGTATTCAGCAAAATGTTAAGCCTCTAGGAAGGTTTAAGAAGAAAACAGAGAGAGAAGAGGGGTACTCCAGCACCCTCTCTTCAACCAAAGCAATTTTGCTTTATAAGTTTTGTCCAAAAGTTCATTGAAAAACATTTCTCTGGTTTTGTTTTGTTCTGTTTTTAAGTTTGAAACACTTCTATAATGGGTCTAAATATGGTCCATAGATGACATCTGCCAGAATGTCTGTCTTCCATTTGGCAGCAGAGTCCAGTAATCAGGGCCTTTACAAGGGAATATAACACAAAACTTCATTGATCTAAGTATCTATTGATCTATTCATTTATGTAGATCTTTACTTTAATATCATGGAGTACCAAACATCATTATTATTTTAGGATCCAAATTATGTGAAAATCCATCCTAAAATCAATACAGCAACTTAACGATTACTAATTACAAATGAATAACACATCCTGGTTAAATAACAATTTAAAATTTCTCTTGGTTGACAAAAATTGTGAATGGAGGAACATCTTCAGGGAATGAAAGAAAGTTTTTAGATTAAATTAATGTGAGATTAATTTAGCTTCTTCGTGCTGCTGTAACAGAAATACCACAAGAGGGTGCCTTTAAAGAATGGAAATTTGTTTTCTCATAGGTTAGGAGGTTAGAAGTAGAGTGTGGCTCTTATTTGTCTATGTCAGCTTCTAGTAGCTGGCAATCCTTGGTTCCTTGGAAATCCTCATGTGGCATCTATCTTCCCTTGTTTGTTCTTGCTTGTCTCTGTGTCTATGCTGCTCCTTATAACTCAGAAGTGATTAGGTTTAGAACACACTGAACACTGATATAGCCTCATTAACATAACACCATAACAAAGAAAATGTTATTCCTAAAATGGGGTTATAAACACAGGTACAGGGGTTAAAATGCCAACACATATTTTGGGGGAGCACAATTCACTCTGTAACAGAGATCTAATGTAATTTTTTTAGTGGAAATCAGTTTTAATTTTCCAAATTTATCCTGATGCACATTAACTTTATATATACATATACAGATACAGGTATTTGCAATGATAAGATTTTCTTTTTTTTTAACTTTTTATTGTGATTTGGGTGAAATTTCACAAAGCAGATTCATTTTACATTCAACAGTTCATCCACATTTTCTTTTGTAACACTGGTTACATTCCCCCAGGGTGTAACATCCCTCACCACTTACTCCCTGTGGTTACTCTTTCCCTGTGTCCTTCTTGCCTATGCGTTCCTGCCTCCCTATCTTTCTCCCCGTGTAAATTCTGCCCTTCTAAATGGGAGCTCTGGTGGCGTAGTGCCTAAGACATTTAACTGTTAACCAGAAGGCTTGCAGTTCAAACCCACCAGCTATTCCCCAGAAGATAGGCAATCTACTTCAGTAGTGATACCTCCTAGGAAACCCAAGGGGAGGTTGCTATGAGTCAGATCCCACTCAACAGAGTTTGGAATGCATCTCCCTGTTGCAGGTGTTCAACTCCTAGGCCTGTCTATTGCTTAGCTGAGAGTTAAAGCACAGGAACGGATTCAGTTTCCAGGCCCAAAGGGTAACTCGCGGCCATAGTCTCGGGGTTTCATTGGTCTTTATCAGACTAGTAAGCCTGGTCTTTTTTTATGATTTTGAGATAAGATTTTGCTTTCAAATGAAAGAAATTAATTGCTAGCTCAAGGAAATTCTAAGTCTCTTTTAAAAAAGATAACCAGAATTAATCACCCAGAATGATATAATGACAAACATTTATTGAATACTTATTATATGCCTTGTATGAACTAATTCCTTTATTCTTCAAATAATCTTATGACTTAGAAACTGTTATCATCTCCTTTCACAAATGTAGAAAGTAAGGCTAAGAGACTAAGCATCTTGCACAAGTATATACCTTCAAGAAACATTAGAATTGGCATTAAACGTAGGTTAAAAGATAAAAGATTATCTGACTTTTTATTTCTACACCCAGGACTAGAAGTTCTGTGGAGCTTAAAACAGCTATAGTCTGAGAGAATTCTGATAAGGAAAAAGAAAATGCAAAATGACAAATAAAATTTATTTGGACCACGAATAAGGGACTTGGAGGACATCGATGAAAAAGAAGGGGTTTGAAACTTAAACTTCTTTAGCTTCATGGTAAAACCATCATTACACGATGTAGTATTCTGAAATTTCCCTCAAACATTTTTGGAAGTATATATTACTTAAGGTTTTTTGCAATTCCGTATGTTCAATCCCTTCACATAATACAATTTACATTTTATTGTATTCTTATCTAAGTCTGATTTTTTTTCCAACTGCACATGATTATTCTCCTTAAGTTTACAAGACAGTTCAGTTTCCCTCCTTGTCACAATATTTAAAATCTTATAGATTTGATATTATTAAGCTTCATGGTTTCCCAAACACCTAAAGGATGATGAAGATACTTGTCAACATAATCATCTTGTAAATACTTAATATTTCAACATTCTTGCAATTTTGTCAGAGGAAGTAGTGCACACCATCAAAAGCTACCTTCACCCTGGTATATTTATCTATATTAACTGGATTCTGTTTGTTGAGCATGTTTTGCAAAACATCATTTCCACCTTTGGAGGTTCTGGTGGAACATGGCACCATCTTTACTATTGCTTATGGAGAAATACCCAGCAGCAGGAAGATTGGGCAATCTACTTCTGTAGTGATACTGCCTTGGAAACCCAAGGAGGGGTCACCATGAGTCAGGTCTGACTCCACGGCACATAACAACAACACCAAACATGGAGCAATGGCACCTCCACTGCATTTGCTCTTGGTACAACAGTGTCAGCAAACAGTGAAGAAAGACAATGATATCATCATTCACCAAGAACTCCCAATTAAGATTTAGGTATTTGAATAATAAGTAGAGTTATCTTGAATAGTGACACTCCTTGTTGAGTCACCAGAGAAGATAACTAGAAGTCCTCCAAGGGTGGCCATGTCATTTCTCATTCTCAGCTGCAGAGCCTTGTTATCAGTCCAGGTACTCATGTCATTAACCTTATACAGTTGTCTCCTGATCAGTTACACCTTTGAAATGTTTTGTTTTGTTTTTGTACTGTTTTAGGGTTTTAGAATTCTCCACAAAAGCATGGAAAATTGATGGCATACCTTTCAAAAGATTCCATGTTTTTATATAGCAAACAAAGCAAGATACAAGTAATTTTTAAAAATATTTTCAGGCCCAAAATGTTATTTGGAGGAATTATTTGGGGAATTTCTAAAACACCAAAAAAAAAAAAAAAAAAATGTTTTAATTAATGAGGCTTGTGATCCTGAGTATATATGCACAGGTAACTGCAACAGAGAAGTAAAGTTCACACGTACATTTTAAATCAGTTCATTTCATTCCTATTTCAAATAGAATTGAGATATTTGATCATCTTGCTGATATAAACACATTTCGTTCTCATAATACTCTTGATATTTTCATTCAACAACCTCACACCTACCTAAGTTTCAAATACAATGCTACGTAATTTTCTTGTAACCTAGAAACTATTCCCTATTTGTTGAATACATTAGTGAAGGGGAAAAAAAAGAATATACACACAAAAAAACTATGAAGAAAAGCCACATTCCTCTTACCATTTGGCTTAAAATGGAAAGTTGGGAAGTTCTTTTCCTTAATTTTTTTTTTATCATCAATAGTAATTATGGCATACACAATCTTGGTTTCCTCCATTTACTCAATAATGCCATAAAACAACAACTTGACATTTATCAAATACTACAACTGCAAGAAAAGGAGCTCTGGTGGTGTAGTGGTTAAGGCTTTTGGCTGTTAACCAAAAAGTCAGTGGTTCAAACCAACCAGCTACTCTGTGGAAGAAAGATGAGGCAGTCTGCTTCTGTAAAGACTTACAGCTTCAGAAAGCCAATGGGAGTCACTACGAGTCAGAATCGACTTGATGGCAATGAGTTTGGTTTGTTTTTTATGGTTGCAATATGGATCATACACTAGGGATGATGTTTTATAAATATCACTTAGTAACTTCCAAGTAACAACTAACCATTTAATACATACCATCATTTTTAAAAATATGATTTATCAGGTATGGCACTCAGAAGAAAATCTCATGACTTTCAATTCCAATTCCATCAGGTGGTAGTGATATCTTGTGTACTGTAAACTAATATAGTGTGTACCTTTTAAAAAAATCTATTTAACCTTATAAAGCCTATTACTAGACATAAATATAGTTACTGCATTGACAGTGTATCACTAAGCACAAATTTCTTATTTGTGCCTCTATATATTAAAATTAAAAAATAATTTACTTTTAAATAGTAATTTTTAAAGGTAAAAGCAATATAACACTTTAAAAAGAAAGCATAAGTTCTCCATAAGTTCACTTACTATTATAAGCTGTATGTCTTAATTTAGGGAGCTCTGGCAGCATAGCATCTAAGGCACTTGACTGCTAACCAGAAGGCTGGCAGTTCAAACCCACCAGCCACTCCTCAGAAGGAAGATTGGTCTACTTCCATAAAGGTATCGCCTCAGAAACCCAAGGAGGGGTCATTTTGAATCCAGTCTGACTTGATAGCACATAACAACAACAACAACAACAATGTCTTAATTTAATTCTAATTTTGACTTCCCAGGAATTAACCTGTCATAGTATTAAACAGTATTGTTTTGCAATTCCTTTCAAATATTTTCTGATTTGCAGAGACTATCAAATTCCGTTCTGACTCTGCATTACCAAAAGCAGTTACTATGGCCGAATAGCTATGCTTATTTGCTGAGAGTGATTGGTAAAGTCTCCTCTACATTTCTTTGGACCCCATCAACATTTGTAATGAAATATGCTTCCTCTCATACAAGAGATGGCAAACAGGTTAAATGTTAAGGATGAGTGGTTGAAGGATGTATGTAGCAAGTCATTGCCTTTCTGTCAGAGGTTGAACTGCAGCAATATGGACTCCCTGAGGCTTATAGAAATGTTAATAATTTGTCATAATTTAGGGGCAACACTCTGAGTTAACTCAGTAATTAGCTATAAGCAAATGTCATGATCCCCTAGTTTTCCAGTTACTTATCTTTCCTCTTCTCATTCTTAGTTCCTCTTTTCCAATTAATGCATTTTTAATATTGGATAATATACACATCTGCAACAAGTTATTTCTCTTAGCTTACTCCTCTAAAACTCAACATGTATTTTGAACATATAAATGAGAGTACTTCCAAAATGCACTTACCTTGTGGCTTCACAAATTCCTGTCAATTATAATTTGATGATAGCACCAGAAGCAAGAGTTTAATACAGAATTGTGACCAATACTGTGTGCACAAACACTGTGACACTTAAAGTCGAGGAAGTTATAACAAGAAGTTAAGTAAAACTGGAAGTTAAAACTAAAAATAATGATGAGGGGTTGCCTTGTTGGATTTTAGAAACCTCTTCTTCAGTTTCCTCATAGCTATCTTAACTTCTTGATTCCTCAAAGTATAGATTATTGGGTTCAGAATGGGAGTAAAGATGGTATAAAACACAGACAGGATCTTGTCTACCAGAAAGCTGCTTAGTGGCCACATGTGGATGAAGATGCATGGTCCAAAGAACATAAAGACAACAATGAAATGAGCTGTGCAAGTGGAAAGAGCCCTGGATGATCCTCCCGAAGAATGATGCTTGATGGTAACCAGGACAATAACATAAGAATTGAACAAAAGAATAAAGCAAGACAAGGCAATTATGCCACTTGTTGAGATCATAAACAGACCCAGAACATAAGTATCTACACAAGCCAATTGGAACACCACAGGAAGGTCACAGAAAAAGCTATCTACCTTATTGGGACCACAGAATGGTAATGTGAGGGCAAATATGACCTGGCTCATTGAATGCATGACTCCCACCACCCAGGAAACCACCACAAGAGCAATGCACACCTGGGGACTTATGATTGAAGCATAGCGGAGAGGTTTGCATATTGCAATATACCTGTCAAAGGACATAGCCATGAGTAAAATAATCTCAGTACCAGTAAAAAGATGTAGGAAAAATATCTGTGTTATGCAACCATCAAAAGTGATGGTTTTGTGTCCAGTGAGGTAGTCTGTGATCATCTTGGGCGTGGCAAAAGAAGCAAGAGACATATCAATGATTGAAAGATTGGTAAGCAAGAAATACATAGGAGAGTGTAGGTGAGAGTCAGCTATAACTGTGACGACTATGAGACTATTACCCACCATTGTTACCACATAAAACAATGAAAACACCACGAAGAAAAACATCTGTAGCTCCCAGGAATTAGAGAGTCCCAGCAAAACAAATTCAGACACAGTTGATATATTGGCAATATCCATTGTCTTAAATAATAGGTAGAAGCCTGTATCAAAAAAATATATATCAAAAGAAAATATTACTTCTTGAAGCAAAAAAATTCCATTTCTAAATCTACTTTTCCTTAAAACATAATGATCATTTTATTTTCCATTTCAATCTTTTTGTGGCTATGTGCTCCCTGTGTAGAACGTATGCATAATTATTAATTAATGCCCTTTACATCTACTCTGGTGTCCTGGTGGTACAGTGCTTAAACACCCAGCAGCTAACCTAAAGGCGGTTAGAACACCCCAGCTGGTCCATGGCAGAAAGTTGAGGCAGTCTTACTTCTGTGAAATTTACAGTCTGGAAAACCTCATGAGGCAGTTCTATTCTGTCCTGTAAGGTTGCTAAGAGTCATAATCGACCTGACAGCAGTGGAGTGCACCAACTCAAACAATTATTTCCTGGCTGTTTGTTAGAACAAAACATATGAATATGGAGATTTTCTTGCTATCCTTATAGTATCCAAACAAACCAAACTCACTGCCGTCAAGTTGAATCTTACTCATAGCAACCCCTCCTTGGGTTTCTGAGGCAGTATCTCTACGGAAGTAGATTGCCCAATTTTCCTTCCGAGGAGTGGCTGGTGGGTTTGAACCGCCAGCCTTCTGATTAGCAGTCAGATGCCTTAGGCGCTATGCCACCAGAGCTCCCTCCTTATAGTATAATCAGATGCTTTCCTTATTATATATAGTATTATTTCTGTTTGGAAATTATTCTGTCTCAAGCAAACACTTTCATTTTGATTGATAGTTATTTTGAAGTAATGCCGTGTTTTCCATGCCAAGTCAAAATCCTACAAAAAAAAAAAAAAAAACTAACAGCATGGTAGATAGTACCTCTAAACAACATGCCTACCTCTTCCACAAATAATGTCATGAGTGTTCAGATAAAAATTTTTTATAGGTAAATAAGCAATGTATCCTTTCCTCTTTATGACATTTGGAGTATAGTGTATAATGCATGGTATTTTCCTCTTGATACCTTCTTCCCTCAAAAAGGGGGGAAAAAATACAAAAACCCACTGCCTTTGATTCAATTCCTACTCATAGTGACCCTATAGGACAGAGTAGAACTGCCCCATAGGGTTCCCAAGCATATAAATCTTTACGGAAGTAAAGTACCACATCTTTCTTCAACAGATCAGCTGGTGGATTTGAACCACTGAACTTTAGGTTAGCAGCCAAGTGTTTTAACCAGTGCATGACCAGGGCTCCTATTCTTGATACCATTAGATGTAATTAATATTTCAGAACCAAATATAATATTTTGAGCAAATATTGTGCCCATGTATATAACACACATAGCACACTTAGGAAAATACATGAAGGGGTTGTGCAGTTGGCAAAAATGTATAATGTGAAAGTTATTTGCATAAAAATATGACAAAGAGAAACATTATCTTTTTCCACCCAGTATAGTTAGTACACAAGCTTAATTTATTAATGATACACTGTGGTGGTTAAGTTTGTGTGTCAGCTTGGCTAGGCCTGGCTGAGTGGCTGGGCAGCTGGAAATAGTATCCCCCATGATGAGCCTGGTACTCAACTCCATGGTGGAATCTACTGGGAGCAGCTGAATAGCTGCCTTTGGGTATGTGGTCTGCTTTCCAAATATGAGAAATAGCTTTGGCACGCTTGAACCCTGCATGTAGCCATGTCATTGTTTAGCAACCTGCCATGCTCTGCTGACCTTGGGACTTACAATGGACTTGAATTAATGGCCTGCTATGTGGTTTGGTAACATTGGGACTGTGCCAGTAGCTGCCTGAGTGAAGAGATGCCTCTAGCTTCTATTGGCTGGAAGCAGGAGGCAGAGCTGAAGCCCAAGGTTGAGGGTTCTTCACACAGCCCCTAGAGCTCGGCACTTGGAACTCAGACTTCTAGCCTCCCTAACTGCAAGAGAATAAACTCCTGTTAGTTCAAGCCATCCCATTTGTAGTAGATTCCTGTCAGAGTGGCACTAGGTAACCAGAACATAAACCTTACATCAAACCCTAAAGATGTGTTGGAAGTTGAGAGATTGTTTTCCTTAGTAGACACATGAAGTTTCAATGTTAAATACTTCAGTTAAATAGAAGCCCTGACAACAAAGCAAAATAGAACCAATAAAGGAAAAGTTTTCATCACAGTTTATACTCTACTTAATATTAATTAATTCTACTTAATATTAATTAATTAATCATTAATATTCATGATATTACATTAATAACAAAACATGACAAATTATTGTTAATTATTTCACTGTAACTGTAAAACTGTTTCTTAGAATGGCTCTGATACAATCAAGACCTATTACTAAATCTGGTCATTCCTGTGAGGGTAGTCTAGAGAGGACAAAGTCACATGTGATTTTTGGCATCTGATGCATAACATACTAACTAATGACCAGCATTTTATTTCTAGTTGAATTATTCTAGCAACATGTATTCATAGATTTGTTTTCCTCTATGAAAACTTATTTTTCCAAGCTTTCCATTCATTCATTTGGCATTATCAGTTTGAAAGGAAGTTATAGGATATTAGAGATTGCAGGGAAATACCATATAAGTCACAGACACTGCAAATAATACTTTCCCTTCCGGTACTAAATGGCAATCAAACCAGGGTTACAGCATTGTGAATAGCTCTTCCTCTCCTGTCTATTTATTCATCGAGTTGTTTATATAATCCTAAAATAATAGCTAACATTTAGTTAGTAGTTATTCTGTGTTGACAATGTGTTAAATGTGAGTGCACACACACACACACATACACACCACAGAGTCATTTATAATTCACCCTCAAGCATATCCTTACTGGAAGAGCAAAGATGGCAATTATATCACATATTTAGAGGCATGAGCTCCTAAGCAACATTATATGAGGTTTCAATGAACAGTTACAGAATCAATGTAAATTTCCAGAAAAAAAAACTTAATATTTTGACAAATAAATGTTTCTTTGTTGAAACCCAGGAGAAACACATTAAGAATCCATTTTTCTGTTATTCATTCAGCAGAAAAGGATTATATAGCTCAGAGAAAGAATTGTCCTAAATTTTTTTATCTTAAAATATGAGGATCTATTCTCCCTGTAAATATTTATAACCCTATAACTTAAAAACTTACCTTCATCATCTAAAGAACATTGTAATTGTTTTATTATTAGGTGTTGTTGATTCAGTTCTGACACGTAACACACCTATATATGACAAAACAAAACACTGCCAGGTCCTGCACCATCCTGATAATCTTTGCTGTCTTTGAGCCCATTTTTCAAGTCATTGTGACAATCCATCTCATTGAGTTTCTTCCTCAAGAATATAGCATATCACTTTTATGGGAAAGAGATCAAAGATCAATCTCTTTAGCTTTAACCTTATTTGAATTGTTCCTTCATGTACACCAATATATACAAAATTGTTTTATTGATCTCATCTCCATGGAATAAGGATTAGGAGATGGGAATGAGAAGGCCAGACATTTAAAATTATTTGAAAGCAACTTCACTTACCAGATCTATGTCAGAATGAAGTTTTTCGAACATTCAGAATGATAAGTTGCTTCGAGCAAAGAGCGTATGAAAAGGCAATTTTAAAAAAATCAGTGACCTAGTTGAACCATTAGTTGTTAAGCAGTTATAGATAAAATGGATGTTGTAGGGACTTGGGAAATGACCAAGAAATCATCATCTTGCAATGGGATTTATTAAACAGCAAACATGCTATCATTGAGTTCACAAAGGGAAAATATTTTTAGAGTCTCATGGGAATTAACAGTGATTGTTTTCACCTAGAGCTGAGAGATTCAAGGAACAAATATTGAAAAAGTCATTTTTTTCAAGAGACAACAGGAAATAACAGATAAACAAATTTTAATAAGAGCTCTTGGTAATCTAAGCATGACCTAGAGATTGTCTAGAGACAGAAGAAAATAAAATCCAAAAACATTCAGCACTGCCTCACAATTTATCTATAGCTTCTTAGGGGGTACTACACATCCAAATACGATAGGTAAAAAATACACCCAAATAAATTTAGTGCTCAACTAATTCTCACAGATCACGAGTGAAATGGGCTTTAGAGAAAGGAAAAGCAACAATGTGATAAATTCAATAATGGAAGTGTCCATGAAGGAAATATGTCATGAACTTGTCCAAGAATGAAAATGAAAATTTGGATTGATATTGGGAGAAAATGTTTATGGGGGAAAACTCTGCTACAAAGGCATAGAGGTAGTGGTTTGATGGCTATTTATTGAATGAATGTTAAATGTTACTTTGATCATTACTAAAACCAACGTATTTGTAGTGAAGCAAAGCTATTCAATTACATGTATGGAGGAAGAGGAACGCCATCTAAAGTACATAACTGGGTATAAAAGATAACAAGAAACTACTATAAGGTCATATACAGAGAGGAAAATTGGAAAGTACTACTATTTTATAAGAGTTATGGTGGTGTAGTGCCTTAGGCTTTTGACTGCTAACTAGAAGGTTGGTGGTTCAAACTCACCAGCCACTCTGCAGAAGGAAGACTACTACAATCTACTTCCAGAAAGTTTTACTGCCTCGGAAACCAAAAAAGGGGGACTCTCTGAGTCAGAATTGACTCAGTGGCAATGAGTTTGGTTTTTCTTTTTGTTTTTTCACTATTTTTTTACTATTTTGTAATGATTTATTTAGATGTTTGGGGAAAGGGATAAATTTGAAACAGGGCATTATTAAATGAAATAGGAATAGGAAATAACCTTGACTAAGTAGTAGCAATGGAAATTAGTAAAATAGGCATTCTAAGTAGCTGCCATTATTACTGTTTTTGTTTATTGAATAATAATGATGTGATTATTTCCAGTAGAAATCTGTGTGGTAGGTTGCATTTTTTTTCTTGTTGTTGTTTTTAGTCAAAATTTGCTGCATCTTCTAACTGGCATCTTTTCAGAGAGCCTCCCTTATAGTGGAAGGTGTATAACTCCTTCTTGATTTACTGTAGCCTTGTGTACATGACTTTTTTGACTAATAGAATGTAAACAGAGGTTGTCATATGTCACATAGGGACAGAAGTTTTACCATTCCTCTTTCTCATCTGTCTGCATTTCAGGATGCAGATAATCAATAAATAAGTATACAGAGATAGAGAGGTAGATAAGGAGATAGAGGGATGGATGTTAATAATGAATGAATTTTGAAAAATATTATTATGATGCCAATTATTGCCTAACTGTTCTATATATCGAATATCATACAAATCAATATAACAGGTTTGCCTTATAGAAATAAACAAATTGACTTTAAACTCTTCATAGCAATCACCAAAACAATTTTATAAATAAGAACAAATTTGTAGTGCTCACTCTATGTTTTCAAGACTTACTATAAAGCCATAGTAATTAATTTAGTGTAGTGTTGACCTAAGTGTTACTCACTGCCATTGAGTCGAATCTGACTCATAGTGACCCCTCCTAGGGTTTCCTAGGTGGTATTACTACAGAAGTAGATTGCCCAATCTTCCTTCTGAGGAGTGGCTCATGGGTTTGAACTGCCAGCCTTCTGGTAAACATATTGATTAATAGGGCAGAATAAAACTGAAAAACAAACTCACTTTCATTAAGTAGGTTCTGACTCATAGTGACCCCCTTTGGATTTCCAAGGGGATGGATCTTTATGGAGGTAGATTGCCCAGTCTTCCTTCTGTGAAGTGGCTGGTGGATTGTAACCGCCAACCTTCTGGTTAGCAGTCAAATGCCTTAGGCACTATGCCACCAGAGCTTGATATGGTAATTTTTTTTTCGACAAAGCTGGGAAATTAATTCAATGAGAAAGAAAATATATTCAATAAATGGGGTTGGAAAAATTGGATATTCATATTGTAAAACAAAAGCAAAAAAGAACTTTGACCTCTGTCTCACACATATACAAAAATTAATTTGAAATAGATGGAGGCTAAATATAAAAGCTAAAACTATAAATGTTTTAAAATAAAACATAAGGGAAAGTTTTTGAGACATAGAGTTAAGAAATTATTTCAAAGAAAATCCAATGAAAAACATTTTAAAAATTTATAACTTTGGCTAAACCAAAATTTAAATATTTTACTCTTCAAAAAGATACTACTTAGTAAATAAAAAGGTAAGTCACTGATTGAAAGAAAATATTTGTATCCAAAATGCAACAGAATATAATGAGTGTTTTTATACACAGCTGTGGGAATGCAGCATGTACAGCCACTTTAGAAAACAGCTTGGCCAAATCATATAAAGTGAAATGTATGATACCTGTAGAGATCAGATGATCTTATCCACTGTTGGCCCTTGGCTTTGCTCTGACTGATGATATAGAGCTTTTCAATTGTCTCTTTCCACAGATGTAGTCAATTCAATTCCTATTTATTCCAGCTGGCAAGGTCCATGTGTGTATTCACTGTTTAAGTTGCTGGAAAAAAAAGCTGTTTGCAATGAATAAGTTTTTGGTCATGAACATTCTATCATGTGATCTCCAGCATCATTTCTATCACCAAGGTTATATTTCCCAACTACTGATGCTTCTTTTTTTATTTCCAGCTTTTGCATTCAATGATCAGTAATTATCAGTGCATCTTGATTGCATGTTTAATCAATTTCAGACTGCAGAAGTTGGTAAAAACCATCAATTTCTTCATCTTTGGCTTTAGTTGTTGGTGCATAAATTTGAATAATAGTCATATTAATGGGTCTTCCTTGTAGATGTATAGATATTATTTTATCATTGACAGCATTGTACTTCAGGAGAGATCTTGAAATGTTCTTTTTCACAATGAATGTGACACCACTGATCTTCAATTTTTCATTCTTGGCATAGTTGAGTGTATGACTATCCTATTCAAAAAGGCCAATACTGGTCCATTTCAGCTCATAGTGTGTAGGAAATCAATCTTTATGCATTTCACTTCATTTTTTTACAATTTCCAATTTTCCTAGATTCATACTCCATACATTCCATTTTGATTATTACATTGTATATAAGGATAGCTCATTTCATATCTTACTTATGTTATTTGCATCTCCTTTTCCTTAGTTAAGTTTCCCAGTGGTTGTTAATTTTGTTAATCTTTTTGAAAAACCAGCTCTAGTGTTATTGATTTTTTCTATTGTTTTTTCTGTTTCATTTATTTCTTCTCTAATCTTCATTAGGAGCTCAGGTGGCATAGTGCCTAAGGCATTTGACTGCTAACCAGAAGGCTGGCAGTTCAAATTTACCCCCACTCCTCAAAGGAAGATTGGGCAATTATTTCTCTGCTTCTGGAGACTGTAGGTTTCTTTTACTGCTTTTTTTTCTGATTTTTGGAGTTTTGGGGTTAAGGCATTATTTTGGTTCCTTTTTTTTTGAGGTGTGCATTTATTGCAATAAACTGACCTCTGAGTACTCCTTTCTCTGTGATTTTATATGTTGAGATTTCATTCTCATTTGTTTCTAGGAATATTTTTATTTTACTTTTTATTTCTTTTCTTACCCAGTAATTTTTGAGCAGAGTGCTTTTCAGTTTCCATGTATTTTCATTTTTTTCTTTTCTCTGATCTTCCTACTATTGATTTCTAATTTTATCATGTTGTAATCAGAGAAAATATTTTATAGCATGTGCATGTTTTTCAATCTATTGAGATTTGTTTTGACATAACATGTGGTCCATTCTGGAATATGATCTATGTGAACTAGAGAGTAATGTGTATTGCACTTTTGTTGGGTA